>NC_142530.1:25130464-25195464 GCF_964205215.1 Stylophora pistillata
TTTAGCAACGCGTTTACGTGAAACGACAAACATCAGCTTGCCCTTTCACGTTTAACGTAAAGTAGCGTGAACCTTGCTGCTTTAGTTTCGCATGAGCTCACGTCGTGATGGATTTGAAGGCGCCCTTCCATGACTTACGAGGAATAGTTTTGGTGCCCTTTTTCCGGCAACTGACTTCTACTCTGTGAGAAAGAAAGTGAAGAAAATTTTTACTTTCACGGCAAACGCGAAACAGGTTACTTTCACGTAGAAACGGCAAAGCACATCGACAAACGTGAAAAACTTGCGGGAAAAACAAGGTCGCGTAAACGCGGTGCTAAACCCCCAATTATTATACAGACCCACGGCAAGTTGGAATCTATTTATTCTATGACAACGAAGCCAAAATTTGGTAATGGGGACGCTAGCTATGCGTCTAACCTCCAAAAGATCATAAATAAGAACCAAACAAAATGCATGCGAAATTTAGAGTATCTTACATTATTATATACATACTGAGATTTACACACCGAAAAGCCGCAGAGTAAATTTTCGTTTGTAAACCGATGTAAACCAATCAAATGTCGCGTATGGCTTTTCCCACATGTGAGAAAAGCGATACGTCCAATCACGGGCCGCGTATCATGTTTTTTCACGTTTGAGCCGTACGGCAAGTTGAAGTTTTCATTCAAGGCTGGTTGGCGCGGTTTCGTACACCGCACAAGCCATCGCTATAATAGTAATAATAATAAACAATCTTCAAGGAGGAAGCGCCCGTCACGTAATTACGTGGTTTTTCAGGGAGGTCCTCCGTAAAAATAAAAAGTATTAAAAGCTAAAATAAGAAATACAATTGTCACAGATCTAAAACGGCGTATATCTAAAGTTTTATCCAGCTTTTAAAAAATTTATCCATTAAGAATCTTGTAAGGGTTTCCTTAAAAATTGTGCATGGCAGTGGCCTTCTTAAAAATACTGGGAGGGACATCCAGTCAGTTATAAAACGGAAGTAGGACACCCTCTTTCCGCATTCCGTTTTAGGTTTAGGCAGTCTAGGTAAGTAGCCATTTCTGGTGTTGTAGCCGTGCGAACTTGTCAGTGTCGATTTAAAACTTTCAAAATGTTGCGGAATGTCTCCTTTGATTGCATTTTCTACGGTGGTACAACGATGAAATAGACGTCTTCCAGCCAGAGGGAGCCAATTCAGACACGTCAGAGCTTCTGAAGAAGACATCTTGCCTAATTTGATTTTGAGATAGAATAAATATATGAAAATCATATATTTTGAACTGCGGTATTTGATACGTATGATGGACGATCCTCGCAGTAGATAGCGCTATTTGAGCAATAGCGAAATTCAGACCTGAAAAAAATCAGGCCTGTACGGGACTCGAACCACTGACCTCTGCGATACTAGTGCAGCGCTCTAACCAATTGAGCTAACAAGCCAACTGAGAGCAGGCCGTTAAGTTGATTCGTAATGAACCCGTGAAAGTGATAAATGAGATAGAATAAATATATGAAAATCATATATTTTGAACTGCGGTATTTGATACGTATGATTTTCATATATTTATTCTATCTCATTTATCACTTTCACGGGTTCATTACGAATCAACTTAACGGCCTGCTCTCAGTTGGCTTGTTAGCTCAATTGGTTAGAGCGCTGCACTAGTATCGCAGAGGTCAGTGGTTCGAGTCCCGTACAGGCCTGATTTTTTTCAGGTCTGAATTTCGCTATTGCTCAAATAGCGCTATCTACTGCGAGGATCGTCCATCATACGTAATTTGATTTTCTTCGCAAATTTGTTCTGAAAACTTTGCAATTTTTCCATTTCTGATTTTAGACCGGGTTGATCTCCCCACACTGTGTCGGCATAGTCTAGGTGTGGCAGCACTAGCCCATTGTAGAAGGCTATGCGAGTTCTATTGTCTAACATATGAAATATGCGATTAAACAAAGAAAGACGATGACCTAATTTCTTTAGCAAATTGCTGATATGTGGCTTCCAGCTCCATTTTGCATCCGTTGTCACTCCCAGATATTTGAATGACTGCACGCGATCGATTTGTGTACCATTTGGTTGCAACTCAGTCTTCAAATAAGGATAGCATCCTTTTACTGCCTGCCAGCATAAATTTGGTCTCTATTGGCTTTGCAAATAGTTTTTATTCGCATTTCTTCCATCGTTAATATTGAAAGTTCCTGTCTCGGCGAAAGCCATGAGCGAAAAGCGTTTCGTTATCCACGATTCATAACTTTTGGATTTTATTTGAGCTCTTTCCCTTTTTACGGAGCTGCGAAACTCGAGTCATTGCCCGACATTTTAGTCATGTCGCCCGAAAAAAAAGTCAAGTCGCCCTTAGGTTTCGGGCGACATGACTTCGGGCAAGATGACTCTTGGGCGACTTGACCGATTACCGTGTAGAGCAATGTCTATCGCGATATGATGTCCTTTTGATATGCGTTTGGTTTTGCTTTGTTCTTAGGGTGTGTCTCACAGTAAGGTGTCCAAAGGAGAGTCAAGTAAATTAAGCAGCACGGCAAGCAGCAGTTCGGGAGCATCTTCATCAGCCACGGCTCATAACAGCATCGACGGAGCTCAGAATGGCTATTCATATAGCGATGCAGTAAAGTTACGAAATGATCTCGATGGCAAATCATCGCACAGGCAAAAGACTGAGAAAGACAAGGAAAGAGAGAAAGAGAAACGGAAGGAATCGCTTAAACTCAAACCGTTGCCAGTTTCTTCCACGGTGACCGCGTCAAGTGCGGCAAGCTCTTCAGCTTCCTTAACAGCGATGCCTCCCATCTTACCGCCGCTTCCTCCCCTAACGTCCAAATATGCAACGGTAACGACAGCTGGTCAGACGTCAGGTAGTGAATCCAAAACGACAACATCTACAGCTCATTCAACTTCAGGAGCCTTACTGTCCACGAAGGAATCATCCCGCAAACATAAGCACCACCATCATCACCTTCAGGATGACGGAACTCCCGCTAAGAAACACAAATCTTCGCATTCTCATTCGCAGCGCGCGCATTCATCGTCTCATCGTAAGCCCAGCGGGTCTTCGCAGTCGTCTGACTCCTCTCCGTCTAAGAGCGTCAAACATTCTCATCCTTCTGCGTCGTCGTCTTCTCATCACAAAAGCGCCAGCTCCGGCTCAAGCCATGCCGTCAAACTGCCACACCCACCTCACCATTCCTCTTCTCAAGCTTCGCTAAGCTCCTCTCATTCCTCTCATTCTCACTCTTCCTCCAAGAAACCACACCCTTCATCTCAACACGGGTCTTCAAGCCACAAGCCATCGTCTCACCACGGGCACGGCCATTCCTCGTCACATAAACCACTTGCTACTGCAATACAAGTAACTAAAAAACACTCCGTAAACCCTGCACCAATGTTAACTTCTTCGTCTCAAGCACTGGCTAAGCCATTGACACCCCCACCACCCCCTCCCCCACCTCCGATGGAATTTAACCTACTCTCTTCACTGAACACTCCAGTTGGTTTTCCAAGTGCAGAAATGCATCCACCTTCGGCTGGCCAATTTTCTGGTCAATTCTTACCGTCTGGTTTTCCACCTGGTATGATGCCCGGCAGCTTGATGTCAGGAATAATGCAAGGAATGGTCCCCCCTCCTCCACCCCCTGAACCTGAGCCATCATCGCCCCCACCCCCACCCCCTCCACCCATGCCGTGACATCTTAGATGAGTCGAAAAAGGTTTTATGAAAAGTTCTCCTTCTCGTCATTTCATGGAGTAGGGATTCTTCTTCATTTGGATTCAAGCTTTTCAGGAGAGGCTTATCCGAAATCAACGAGTTCATCGGCCGTAATAATTTGGAGAAGTATTTTCCACCTTTAAGTGTTCACACCTTTTCACCTTGGTGTGCCTCTAAGTGGATCTCTTCGAGATTTTATCCCATTTGCGTAGGGTTTATTTTTTGGCCGTACTGCCAAAACGTCCATAAACGTCAAGTTTAAATTGCAAATATCTTTGAGTATAAGGAAGCCCTTTCTAGTTTGAGAAATTTTAAACTAGTCAACGAGGAATCATTTGAGTCATTAAGAAGGAGCCATTGAATCAAAACGGCAAGACGACTGGCGCAGATTTTTGTGTCCGGACAACATTTAAATTAAAAATTTGAATAAAAAATTTATAAGACAAGAGAGTGCAAGTAAGATATGCACATGAACTAATTTGGTGCAAACTACGCACAGTTTTTTTTTCGTACTCTGTTTATTGTTAATGTTAGATATTAGACAGATTGAGGGTAGTTCGCTGGTGTAATGCGGTTGGTTGTTTTATTCGTGATCATTTCTGGCGGATACGGAAGGGAAAAGACAGAATCACCCGGAAAAAGTGATGGGTGTGTCAGTTACACAACTTCGTACAGATTATAAGAGTACATAATGTTTATTGTGGTATTGTTTTGTAAAAAAGTGGAAAAAGAAAGAAATTGATGGTATTCGGGCTTAGCCTTTGCTAAATGTTTCGATTAATTGTTTATTTGGAATAGAGACATTTGAAAAGACTTGATTAAGAGAGAGCTATGCTGTAGAAAGGCGAATTGTACAAATTGTTACTTATTGTGAGAACTATGGTGTAAGCTAACTCAGATTGGAGTTTGGTCTTTATTTCGATGCGTCATGAAACGACAACTGAGTGTCTAAAATCGCAAAAAATAGCAAAATGGTTGGGTCTCAAAGTGAGATATCTGGTAAACATGTAATCTTCATGGTCGCGGATGGTCGGGTCGACTGACGCTTGGTGGTTTTGTTCTCAGGTCTGTCGTCTGTGAGAAACCTGGGAACAAGGCTATCCTTGATATTTCTTTTAAGTTAACAGGCCTCTTACTCTCTTAGTAAAGCTCTGGAAGCTACTTTGATGCGTTGAAAAGCAGAATGCACATTGCAAAAATCAAAAGAGACGAAAACAATGAAAAAAAGGAACTTTGCTGGTCAGAGTCGCCCGTTTGCGGGGAAACTGTAACGACAGAAACCTCAGTTACTGCAGGGTTTTGCACGTAACTTGCATAGCTTATCGAGGTAATGAAATTCGAGTGGACATAGAAGACGTGACTAACATAGATGAATTACTTGTTTGCAGCGAACAAAATGCTACGTGGAAAATAACTTAAGAAAAGTTACCCAATGGACCTCTTTCATTGTAGTAAAGAGGGGACTGTTAATGAGACTTGAAGGACATTTCCAAGGAAATGAATAAACCTGCTGGTTCTGTCTCCGTTATTTGACCTTTCAAAGCCTTGCTATCAGCAAGAATTTTGTTACATCGAAAGAAGCACAGTATTGTGGAGCGCTGCTGAACAGTTACGAGAAATAAATTTGTCTCCTTTTTTAGACCTTTAATTGTCTAGAGTTCTGAGTTGTCCTTTTTCTTTTTCTCTTCTTTTCTTTTTTTAATTTACTTTGGTTTTTCAATCATGGAACACCTAGAAATTCATGGAATTTTACCTCATCAGTTTACCAAGCCCTGGCGCGCAGGTTATAATACTGATAAACAACTCATATACTGGGATGACGTTATGTTGTTATTATGACGTAACGAACGCGTCATCAATCTTATTTTTCAGTGACACGATAAGAGTCAATTTGGATGCGATTGAGCGAGTGGAGAATATTCCCTCGATTGTGGTATCAAAATGCCTTACCACGAGCTGATGTTTCAAGTTTACGAATGGTTGTTTTACTCGGGAGTTTTGATTATCGCAGCATTTTTAATCTTAGCGGGTTTTGTCTCATTTCTGATAGATTTAGGCATAAGCCGACTGGTAAGTGATCCTTAATCTGAAACTGGCAGTTACTGTCGTAAACCGTTCTAGATTTTTTTTTTTTTTTTTTTTTCGTTTGGACCTATGGTTTTAAAATTAATCATGCCTAACCCAAAACTACACCATCGCCTCACGGCATTATATTTTTCATTTGCTCTCGTGTTAGATTGTTATTTAGATTGAACGCCACGCGGCAGATATTTTATTCATGTAAGTTTACCGATAATTTTTTTGGTTTACGAAAGGGATGAGAAATTCCAACTGATGTTAAAGAATCCACAAAGCCTTCAATTTGATTGGTACATAATCAATTGAGAGAATTATTATTGGCACGAGTTTCATTCAGTTAAACTCAAAAACAATTTTCCTCGGAAGGACGTTAGCCCCCGTCATACCAGAGTGCGGTTCGCTATCATACTTAACCATTTTGCACACATTGTTCTTGAATCTAACTACACTTAGGTATTTTAAATTGGCTGCTACAGTTACAAATTATGCTTTTTCCATGCAATATTTTTTGGCGTTTTTACTTGAGTCGAAGCTGTACAAGACATTTGAAAGAAAAGTGCATATCTGCCCCGGCCTTTATTACTTTGAAGCTCTGTCACTCTATATATGAAAAGATAATCGAGTCACATAAGGAACTGATGCCAATTTTTTTTACTTCAGCTAAAAAAGCCGTCGTCGAAGAAATCACGATTGCCATTGGTTCGATGTCAGGTAAAAGGTGATCGTAGATTGACGTCACAAAGGCCATCGCCGTCCAAGACTGCCAAGATTGCCAAGACTGCGCGCCCAATTAATTTGAAAGGCTCCCAAATTAAAGCCATGGTTGATAAAATTAAAAGTTCCGATTGTGAGCGCCTGGCTATAATCCGCTCCATGGCCGCTGATGCCGATCAAATCTTAATGAGGATACAAAGGGCAAGAGCTCAAAGCCGAGCCCATAGAAAAGCCGAAAAGGAGAGGATAAATCGACAAAAGCAGGAAATGGTGCAAAATGTTCAGTCTTCCTGGCAGAGTTGTCGGCGGTTAAACGCACTGATGAGAGAGCGCACGCGGAAAAATGATATTTGGTTAAGACAGATCAGAGATGGAACTAGGGTACCACTAAGTCTGATGAAAGAATGGGAAGCAGAATTGAATTCCTCGAGGAAAGCTGGTGGAAAGGAGACATCTTCAGCCACCAAAGGCGCTGACGAAAACAAAGCAGGTTTGACGCCATCTGAGAGTAGTGGGATAAAAAATAAAGAAGTGTCAGTTGCACCCGCGCATGATAATCACATGGATGATAACAAAGATCAACAGGTATCGCAATCATTGTCGCATTTTTCGAGAAAGTTATATAACGTAATGTATGAGCAAATTGGTAAACAAACAGTTATCGGATATATTATTACAGGGTGAGCTTGTCTTGCATTTGAAATAAATTTCTGCTCACGGAGAAATAAACTTCTGCTTACGGATATTCATACGGTTAATTCCTAAAACAATGTCTATTCGGCCTCGTAGGGTTATCACATTTTCATAAGTATGTGGCTTCATTTGCGCATTTTTTGAACAGGAGCTCCACTTTTACAATTTATGGCCGTCATATCTTAAACTTTCCCACCATTTTTCTTTAAGGCTGACGCCACAAATAGTGCGTCTAATCACAAGGAGACGAAGCGAGATGGAGCTATCATAACTCCAGTCTGCAAAGTTCGCGGAGACACCAAGGTCATCAAAATGAAGGTAGAGGCTTCAAACATTCTTGAATTCTCTCGGGAATGCGTAAAAGGTTGTAGCTGGGAGCAATTCCGGCCTGATTGTCCGTACGTGGCTTGACATGGAAGCCACAGGGTTTTCACGCGAGGAGGGAAGCTGCAAAATCCATGCTTTTAAAAGCGCAAATGTCCCAGGGTATCCTTGGCGTACACTCTCTAAATTGTACGCATTATGAGCGCATTTCAAGACAACTTTGCACGGCTAGGCATTAAGCCGGCATACTATGAAAAAACTTTTGAACACCTTCACCCCGATGAACCATTTTCAATTCTTCTCTTTGACTGCCATACTCTTTTCTTACGTTTGTTGTGCGGAACACGTCTTTATTGACCATTTCGGGAATAGGGTTTCCCTGAGTGTAAAAACTAGTGAGTTTTTTTTTTTTCATTTTTTGCCATTATCTTCCTAGTCTTCTTTGTTACCTTGGTCTACGTCTTTCGTCAGTCACAAGTCCTCACAAAGAGAATAAATACGTATGAACTTCATATATTCATTGCATCTCAAAGAGAATAAACTTTACATCTTAATTTCGTTGCGCATGTCAACACAGGCGACTTACTCCAGGTTTTTTATTTTAAGATTCAGAATTCTAAGTAACAAATTCAAACCGAATATAGTGACTTATAAGAACGTTCTCTCTTCAGCTCAGCAAAAACAACAAGCTGGCCAATTTGCTGGATACTTATCCAGGCTGTGATGGATTTTATGTGTATCTGTGAAAGTCTCCGCCCGTTTTGTTACCCTCCTGTCGATCGTACTTTCAGCAATTAATCCTGCTAAGAAAGCCGTTGTAACCTGCCTGACTGTCGACCCCGTGACGTCACTTAAAACATCATAGTTCCTGTACTGCTTTCTCCCAGACTCTCACGGTCAACGCTCATTGGTGACGTAACCGAAGGAAACGGCCGTGCCACATGACTGAATGCAGACGCATGGTCGTGGTCAAATATAGACTAGCCTGCTTGCAGGCGATAGTTTGTTTTCAAGCGCGAGACAGCGCGGCGACATAATGGAAGGTGGAAAATCTGGGACGAGCGACAAAGCGATGGGAAGAGGGGAAAGGAGTAAAGTTCCTTCCCCCCCTCGCTTTGCCACTCGTCCCTAATCTTCTACCCGTCCAATATGTCGACCGAATATTCGCCGCGCTTAACCTCGCGCTTGAAAATGCAAACTACCGCCTGCAAGCGGGCTAAATTTGGCCGAAGGGGTATAAGCAAAAGTTCATGCTTTTAATCTTGTACTGCATAAGTACAAAATTAATGCCAGAGTGACCAAGATTGATTTTTCTTATGCAAAGTAGAGAGCAGATGTCTTAACTCATATTCTAATAACAGACAGAAATATTGTAGTCAACAAATTTCATATTTCATTTATTTTTGAAAAAAAAAATGAAGAATGAACAGAGTGGAGTTGCCAGAATAACATTTGTAAGAAGGACGAACGCCAATGAACGTAATAAAAAAATGAATGATTAAAAAGCATTCCTCTCCTTGAGGAAGAAATCCTTACAACTTCATATTTATCTTGAGTTAAGTATTTCTTCTTAATGTTCCACCCCTTGGATATAGTAATTATTTGTATAGAATATTCAACCTAAAGCACAGAGGAAATATTTTTTTTTTTATTTTATGTACAGATCAATAACATATACATTCTCAGAACAAATAAATACAACTCTTAAAGCTCTTTTTTTTTTTTTTTTGCACAATTGTAAATTTTATCTCTGTTTGGCGGTTTCTTGGATAATTTTTGGCATCATGGAGGCTCTTGTAACCAAAACGAGATCAATAACAAACACCATGATACTCTGAATTTTTAAAATGGTTATGACGTCTTGCAAAAATGCGCACAAAAGACAACCGTGACAGAGCTGAATAACGTATACGCATGCGCCAGGTTTTGCCGCGGAAAAACGGATTTTGAGTCGTTCGCATGGTTGATTTCCTATTCTGTTGCTTCGAGGCGTCGTTTTCCTTGCCGCTTTTCTTTTACAGAACCACCTCCAAAAATTTGGTACACTCCCTAAAAATTTTCAAAAATTAATTTTCGCCTTTAAACCTTTGGAAATAGGAAAGTGCCTTCGACGAAAACAGAGTTCTTCGGTTTTAAAGGTCAGCCCTTATTATTTTCCGCTAAATATTAGACCTAGGACACTTGAGCCGCGTTGTTGACCGCATACCCGCTGACGTGGCATTTCATTATTCAGCTCTGTCCAACAAAGTAGCTTCAAAGTGCGACGCCGCTGAATCACAAAGCACGCTAACCGCGTCGCTGTCACCACTAGATCAACACCCAGACAACACACGTCACACGTTGATGAGATGGTGCCACGTAAAAACTTTCCGTTACTATGAATCCTTAGTTTGACTTTTTTTTTTCCTTCACGAGTCAACAAGTCCACGTAATTTAACATCGTCAGCAGAACACATCACTCCCCAGAGGAATCATGGTACCGAGGTCATTACAACCATTATGACGTAATATGTCGGCACACTCTTTGCTCCCAGCACTCTTTGCGTGCCACAGAGCTGATCGACCTTGACCGTCAAGAATCCGCACATCAGCAAAATACTGGAAAGGAAACAGAATATTGACATTTAGACAACTCCACACTGAACTACACAGGAAATTCGTATGGTTACCAATGAAGCATCCTTTACTTGCTAATTTTTTCCAAAGGTTGAGGAAGCCACGTGTTGGGATTTCAGCCATAAAATTAAAGAAAAGTCGCAGACTTCAGTTGTTACGATTGAGGTGTATGTCATAGTAATAACATATCCCTGGTCATACAACCGTCTGAATATGGACAATTTCAGGTTGAGATTTCTTCCATGATATACCTTGCAAGAACTTGTCATTTTTAATATATATCATTTCAAAATGTCTTTTCTTGCCATGTGAAAGCTACCGCACTGAATTTCAAATTCAGATTACCATTTTGGGCACCATTTTGGAAAGGGGTTCGTTACTAATAGCTTTGTAGTTAAGCGCGTTCCTAGCCTATGAACCACCGCTCTCTCCACACACAAAAAATCGAAATAACAGACGCCTTGTTTTCCAATTTTCGTGAGGGAAGAGGCCAGCTTCACATTGCCTAATCAGTTTTCTTTGGCTTATCTTTTCTGAATGATTTTTAACTCGGACTCACCCATATAAGAAGCTGTGTTATAACAATATTTCCTAACGAGCAGCTGATGTGAAGAGCGTTGCAGCCCTGTCTGTCTTCATTAGCTATGTTGAGATCCTCGGGAGAACAGTGAGCCAACAGAAGTATGCACTGAGGCAGGTCCTCTCTCATTACAGCCTCCAATAGTTGCTGTCAAAAGGAAAGAAAAATCCAAACTTAAGCAGAAATAATTTTTTTGGGACGTAAATCGAGAGTTCTCTTCCTTGACAGTTGACAAGGATGTTTTGCTGATGCTGTTTCCTTAAAAAACAAAGGTGAAAACAAGGGCTTTAAAGTAGATTGATTGACGTTAAAACGCGCCATATGTGATTGATTGGCGTTTAACCGCACCAAACGTGATTGACTGACGTTAAAAAGCGCCATATGTGATTGCATTATCCTTACGGTCGCCATGTGTATCTGTTACGTGTCTGCACGTAAGTCCTCCACCACCCGCAGTGACTCAACTCAATCAGTGGTTGAAATTATTTTTCCAAAAGCCTACTTCATAATTGAGATAATTCTATAAAGTTTTTCCTGACAGTTATACGAAGCATTTGAAACAGTTGAGCCTCTGCACACAATCTGTGGCTTATTTCAAACGCGATAAAACTTGGTTTACATGATATGAAATGACAAGAGGAAGGCGACACGCATGCGCCAGCCCCAACAATCCACTGGGCTAGAGTGTTTAGCAATGGCTCTATTCCCAGGCTAGATTGCCCCTAAAGGAGATGATTCGTCAAAACGAAATCAGCTTGGAGGATTTGAAGATTTTGACAAAATTTCGCCATTTTCGTTACTGCATGAATTTATGGACATATCTCAATATTTAGGTGGAATGTCATAATTACTCTTCATTCTCAATAAAAATGAAAATGTACTTACTTCGCCCAAAGAGAAATCACTCGGCGGAAGCTCACAAAGAAATTCTTTTGTTTCATACTTAGCCCGGACCCATTTTTCTTTCTCTTCTCTAAAGATGAAAAAAAATTGAAACTAAATTTGAACTATTTAATATTTTGTATATAGAAGGAAGGGTAGGTCAGAAAATTGAATGGTAGAAAAAAGAAGTGAGCCGAAAACTAATGTTCTGTCTTGCGCCATACTATGTCATTGTGTGACACGTGACTTTGCGTGAGTTATAGTGACGTTAGCCTTCGTTACCTCAAGCGAACAAACGTTATTAATAATGATAATTGAACTGAGTGGAGTGCAAGTTGTACAGGTAATCACATGATTTCGAGTGCAATTTGGAATAAATAAGCACGAGTAAATTTTTTCAAAGACTAACAAAATTGCATGAGCCCGTAGGGCGAGTGCAATTTGTGGTGTTTGAAAAAATTTACAAGTGCTTATTTATTCCAAATTGCACGAGAAAATCATGTGATTATCTATTAATAATATACATGAAAAAATACGAGGTAGCTTCTCATAACATCGCAGAAGAAAAGCGCGCGCATCACGTGCAAAAATAATTTATTCAAACCCTGCAAGTGACGTTGACCTTGACATTGACCAATCATTCTGACCAATCAGAATGTCTGGTTTGTTTCTTTCTTTGCACTGAATTAACCCTCTTCTGCACTGAATTAACTGAAAACTGCATTCATCTTAACCATCCAGAACTGAGAAATTTTTTCATGTATATTATTACGTCTGAAATCATACGGGTGATTTGGAACTACAAGTTTGATTTCAGACCAAAATTGCGGGACTCGAAGTTCAGTTACCACTTTACTAAAGCCACTTTGAAATCGCATAATTCAGTCACTCAAGACAAGTTTCCTTAGTCTGTACAAATATTTCATTGATCTTGTTTATTGAGATGGTTTGTAAAAAGTTGTCTCTCATTTTCCTGCAATTTGATTGATTGCTTAAATAAGCCTTAAAATTTGATTGGTTGCTTAAACAAGCCTTAAAATTTGATTGGTTGCTTAAACAAGCCTTAAAATCTGATTGGTTGTTGTGCTGTGGTAATGCTGTCTCATTAGCTGGGGAAAAGATGTGATTTAGAACATAAAATGGTGCAATTGTGAAAAAATTTCACCGCTGAGAGCCAATTAGATTGCAAGGTTCACAAAGGATTTCAAAATGGGTGTAAGAAACCGTGATACATGTGTGCGCGAGGTGACCTTGCTGAAGTCACTTCACGTCACCTATGACCTAAATTGCTACAAGATGTATTTTTAACCTTGTTGACGAAGATGTTGGTTTTGTTTTATTTTGTATTCTTCCTTCCCATACGCTGTTAGCAAGTGTGTTACCGATCGCACTGATGACAGCAGTGAGCTCCGACCTGCAACAAAATAGAATTGCACAAAATCACAATATCCCAATGAAATCTTTACGGACTTCATACCACTCATACGTAGAAAACATGTCAGTGTGCAATTTGAGTAAGTATTTAAGAGACAAAACAAAACTAACTTTAATGACTAATCTGAAAACGGGAAATTGTTTTAAAGTACTTATGAAAACTCAAAGTGGAAAAAAGCTATCTGACTGAGACGCGCGATTAAAACAAGTAAACAGGTGGCGATTGGTTTTTAGTTTTGCATCTGATTGGCTGAGAACAAAAGGTAGCGCAAGTTTCCTTAACCTATCGCAAAGCGTAGCGGAGTAAAACCAACGAAAGCCTGGATTAACTCCACACATAACTGGGATTTATACAAAATGTTGGTTTGTTTTTAATACTTACGGCCAATCATCCAAGTCCAACGACCGTACTCTAGACACGTGTGTTCCTAAGTTCCTGTGGATTCCGGAACATTCTATGCACATCAGGGCCCCGAGGTTCAGCGATGCCCAGTCAGGACCTGATATGGGACGTTACAAAAGCATTTCTCAATGGGAATACCACAACTTTGCCTGACGAACAATATGCTAAACGAGAACAACGAGATCTAAGGTACAACTCCACAAAAACCTTTGCATTGACTGCCCAGCTCTTCTCATACCTGTTCTTTAGAAAGGACTCGAACTCATGACCGAGCTAGTCTGCGCATATGCTTTTAAATTCTAAACTTGCTCTGATGCCAAAATACATGGGCGAGACAACGGGCCGAGAAAAATCAGAACAGGCAGAAAAAAATTCGGACTGAAATAAGTAGTGTCTAGGTTACCCCCAGTGAGGTAAGCTACACTTATAAGTCCTTGGATTTCCAAATAAAGCCATACTTGTCATGAAACAGTTACAGTAAAGCAGGAATACCAACTTACTTGGTGCACCACAGTCTACACAAACTTCGTTCCCCTCCATGTTCCTTATCGATTGCATGTTCTGACCATTCGTTGAAGAACTGCTATTACCACGTGACTAAAACAGAAAGAAGTGAGTTAAAGGGAAATATCACATCTAAAAAGTGAGCTTTAAATTTTTCGTAGCGCAGCTGAATAAAAAAGCATTATTGTTATTATTTTTTTTGTAATTGTACCTTTTCTCTTCCGCTCTCATTTGACTGCAAACAGGACAAAATCTGTTGTTCGATTAACTGCACCCAAGCATCTCTTTCCTACAGTGGAAAAACTTTTATCATCACCTGAAAGTTGACAACCTAGAACCTAGAGAACTGGGTGAAGAGCCACAAACCGAGAATAAAATACATGTAGCTTGGTCTGACCCGCATCCCTTTTGGAGCTTTTTGTTTTATATCTTCACTTTTCTCCGCTTTCGATCTGATCGATTGGGTTAGTCTAAACTACACTAAGAATACATAAATTGAGTAGATTACCTCTTGCGTAGCTGCTGCAAACTGCCACGATTTTGCCTCTAATGACACAATAGTGAACTCCCAGTCTGTCATTTCTGTAACAATGTTAGAAAGTGTTAACTTGGTATCGTTTCAATGCGCTGGAAAACTTTTTTTTTTTTAACAAAAACTCTCAGCTATAAGCCGCGAACTTTCCTAACGCTCACACTTAGCCTAAGACTGGCTTCAACTTGGGTAAAAAAATCACTCAGCGTATGTCCAAGTAAACACGGTAGGTCGTCGTGTCAAACTCTTATGATACTTAAGGGGTTTGGCATAAACTTGCAGTATCGTATGACTCATTTCATATCATACATACATGAACACAGCCAAACCTGTACTAAGTAACATCGTATTAAGCGGTCACCCCGGATTAAGCGCTCAGTTTTCAAAGTCTCCAATTTTCCCCTTAATCACTTTTATTTTTCACCTTTAAGCGATCACCTCTATTATGCCTTTGAATGAGTCCCAACGGCCTGTTTCTATTTCTTCAATCTGTATTGAAAGGTTACTCAGAGCAGAACCGCTTAACTCAAGCTAAGAACAATCATTCAACTACAATTTAATCCATATTTTTTATCTCCCAAAATCAATCTAGTATTTTTGAGCGAGTGTTTGTAAGTAAAGAGGTCAAATATGGGATAAAATGACGTGTTTTATAACAACCCTTCTCTGTGGAACCTGCATTGAGCAGTCAACCTATATTTAGTTCTTATTAATCGAGCGGGAGGTCTGTATGGGAGAATCTTGACCGAGGTCGCCAGTACAGACCGAACGCAGTGAGGTCTGTTCGAGCGACCGAGGTCAAGATTCTCCCATACAGACCCACCTAGCTCGGTTAATAAGATGTTTACTGTATGGCTGTGTCTTATATGCCAATTTTTTCTATTCTTTGCACCTTTTTTTTCTAGACCGGTCTAGATGCCGGTCTAGATGGGAAAATCTAGACCGCTTTCAATATTGATTTCAGCTAATCAAATTCGTAAATTCGGTAGTTCCCAGTCCTTGTGAGACAAAGCCATATAATAATAAGCGGTATTGATAAGAATCTCCCCGTGGTTGACCGCTTGATACACTTTCGACTGTAATAGTAGAATTACCTGGATCTAAATCAACTTTGGGTCCATTGCCGCTTTTGACGCGCCTGTGACCCTTCTCCTTCTTTTTTGCACTCCCTGTTCCCACTTGCATTGGATCCACCCTTGAACCTGCCGGAACCGCTGCATTGGCTGCAGCAATAGCGAGAGCTTTCTCCAGCTCATCATAGTCTATTTCACAAGATTTTGTGTGTTTACTTCTCTTATTCTTTTTCTTTATGACACTCGATGATTCCATTTTTGTCGCGTTCGCTCCAGCATTTGCCGATACAGGTGTAATGACTTGGGTGCCTATACTGGCAATGGCGTTGTCAATGTCGTGTTGTGAGGGGAGAGAGTTGTAACCACTGTACGAGTCAATTCCATTTTGTACACCGTCAACGCTGTTCAGTCCTGCGTTTTCTGCACCACTGTTATTATTATCTGACTCCACTGGAGTTGTTGGTCTTGAATCACCTAATATAACCAAAGAAAATCGTTGCATACCTTGTACAACATACATGGGTTTCAAGTTTCATTTGCACCTAAAACCTTGGTCAAATGTCTTGCAGAAATATATATATATATATTTATATTTATTATTTATATTTATACTTATATTTCGTGTCCCTCCCAACCCTCATGTAATGCTGAAAGTACACTTAAATGAGACAGAAGTTTGCTTTGGAGTGATATCCAACAAGGGAGTGCTAAAACTTAGGGTTAAACAGGTTTCATGTACTTGTCCACTGTGGCGGAAGTTTGATCGAAGAGTTAGAAACGCAGCTGATTTATTTTTCAAAGTATTACCTGTGATAAGCCCATGGGCATCTTTCCCGTTATTACAAAAAGAAAACCACATCCTGAGTCCTTGAATACATAGTCTTTCCTTCAGATTATTCTGCCTCATCTGGCAAAAGATTCCATTTCATCCTAGTACCAAATCCGGTAAGATACACAGGAAAACCTGACTTCACGCACGCGCGCACGCACGCACCCACCCACCCACACACACACACACACACACACGCACACACACACACACACACGCACACACAGCATCTCCTTCAAATCCTTCCACATGTATCTTGATGTTTAAAGATTTCCTTTTCAAGCAACTGCCCCTTACTAATAACCAAACACACGGGGAGCTTCCAGAGTTCCTTTTTTCGAGTACGCCAGTATCATTCACGTCATCGTTTAACCTACACTCTTCCTATAACATACTGTAAATTCAAGAGAATGTCCTACCTTGAGAAGAAGTCGTTGCTTTTGGTGGCCTTTTCCCAGGAACTTTAACTGTCGTATGTTTTAATATTATTGTCTTCACATGAACATCATCCATATAATCCTAAGCACAATGAAATGCAGACCAATTAATAATTCTTGTCAGTGAGACTCATTGGCCTGTGACCCACTGTCTATTAGGGAAGACTCCAGTTCACAAGGTTTCAGTTTCACCCAGGACTAAGGTACTAGATGTGTGGTCTCCTTGGCCAAAACAATTTACCCTGTCAGTATCTCTCTATACTTGGAGTTACAAATGATCACCTGAAAACTGCAAGGGAAACTTGACAAAAAGCTTTGAGGTAACCCAACTTAGTGACTCCATATGGTAATACCTAGAAGAAATCACTATACTTTCAATTTTCTCTTGTTACAGAAGCCCACACAAGCATCAAAAGTTGTACAAGTTAGTCTGGCTTATGGTCTTCACCTCCTCTGATTGTTCTATTTTGAGCAAGGATAAGATGCCAAAGAAGATTGAAAGAAGAAAAAAAATTGACCTCTGACTGACACTTACATGGAGATTTGGGTAATATGCAAGCACCCCATCTTCTAAAAGTGTTACATATTTCTTCTTCCATTCTTTATTGATAGAGCTGGAGCTTCTTTTTAGAAGATAACCCTAAAAAGCAATGAACATTAATTTTCATTTTGATTGAAATAAGAGCCATGTTGATACACTTTGACTATAGCTGGCTCATCATTGCTCTTGGGAAGTGAAGAAAGTATGTAAATGGTCATAAAGAGTGATCCACCTATGCTACGAGAACCTTAAATGCAATTCAATTTCATTTTAACTAGAAACTTTCTCTAACTTAAACAAGTTCAGGTTTTACACTTTTTCAACCTCAATGACAATGACAATGACTTTCTGACACCCTTGCTGGGAATTTGTTTTTGCACTTCCCATGGACAACGATCAAAATGTTGGTTTTTATCATTAGATGAAGGACTTACTTGCTGCCATCATATAACTGAGGGTACTCATACAAAGTAAGTAACAAAAATTTCAACAACCTAGGCATAAATCAGTCGACTCTAACAATGACGCACTCGCTGTAGGCTGTCAAACCTCATAACAAGCAACAGTCATTCACAGAACAACCCCCAGTCAAGCTATCAGAAGATTATACATCAGAACATGTGTAAAATCAATGAGAATTTCAAAATTGATCCCAAGTTGTCCCATACCTGTCTTATGGGGATTGATCTTCCACTCCCCACATCTGTGTCTATCACAGTATCTTTTTCCTTCTTCTCTTTCTGCAAAAGTATATTTGTTTTTCAAGTAAAAACAAAAACCTTTACATACACCTGTTAAATACAGTAATTAAATACTCCGTACAATTAAAATACTTTGTGCAAGGAATTCTCTTAGTGACACGCCCTGAAACTTGAAATCTGCATAATTTTGGTTCAAATAGTTTCATGCACATCTTTTGTGTTTACTGGTTTACACAGCTTATTAATTCATTTTGTATATCACTCTTGTACTCATGGGAGGCATGTTGGCCTCATGGTTAGTGCACTCGACTCTGGATATCAAGTGGTCCAGGTTCAAGCCTTGACTGGGGACATTGTGTTGTGCTCTTGGGCAAGACACTTAACTCTCACAGTGCTTGTCTTCACAGAAGAATAAAATGGCTAACGGCAAATTTAATGCTGGGAATACCCTGTGATGGACTCACTCTCTATCCAAGGGGGGGGGGGGGGAATAGAAATACTCCTAGCCACTTCATGCTAGGGAAACTAGAGTTAAGTACCTGACCAATGGGCCCCCTAGCTCATTAGCTGGCTTTACCTCTTGTATTTGTATAAGTAGGAACCAGGTTATTTAAACCTTTTTAAGTCATCAATGGTAAAACACTGTTTCTACTTTACAAAGCCAACTTCATTTGAGTCTGGCCAAGGGTTAAAATGGTGCAACATAAAATAAAGGACACCATGGCACATACCGATGAACTGAAAAGCATTGTCCTCCGCCTTGTTGAGCGTTTTGTAGACGAAGACGGTGTTGACGTGGCACTATTGGTGCCGCTGTTAACAGGACTGTATGACAAGGCATTTGAAGTATATTGATCAGGAGGGTCCTTTGTTGTGGGGGAGTGCAATGGGTCAAATGATGTCAGAACTGGACTTGTCTCTCCTCTGGCTTGAATCAACTTTTCAATTGCTGTAAAAGAAAAATTAGTTTGTAACTAACATCCATGGTAGACATGGTTCTCCAGTGGTTTGTGCACAGACCCTGCATCAAAGGGTTCTAAGTTTGCTCCCTGGTTTAGGAGGTTGCGTTGTGTTCCTAGGCAAGACACTAACTCACAGCCCCCATCTCCAAACAGGAGCATAAATGGGTATTAGGAAACTATCAGAGAACCCTGACAAAACAACAGAGGGAACCCTTTGGTGTACTAGGGGTAAGTAACAGTACTCCTTTTAAAGCTTGGATATCATAACTTTGTTGGTGAGGGTCTCTTAGCTTTTGGGTCTTGTTCCAACTCTTCCCTACATAAAAATGCATCGACCCTTTAACTCCTTAGAGCCACTAGCTTCTAACTTCTCCTAACAAATAAATATAACAGATGAATTAAACACTGCAGTCAAATAATCACCAACTAATGGAGCTCTTCATTTTTTTGCAAATTCTCCCCTTCAATAACATAACAAATGTAACAAAGACTGTATTAAAAAGATAAAGATTCTTGAAACTGAAATTTGACACTCTAAGGAGTTGGAAATGAGAAAGGCATCTTCCTATTATGCTGCTATACATCAATCACGACACACCTAGCTTTACCTACCACAACTTTAATTCAATAATATCTAAGTTTAAGAAAAAAATACTTTGGATGTAACATCTCAAAAGGAAAGCATGTAATTTCACTTGATCACTTGGAGACAAGAACTTGAGCCCATACCATTTCTAATCTGTCCAATAAGTGAACCAAATATGCTTGGTTTTGTTATACTAAACATCATGAATCATCCACAGCAAAGGGATCAGCTTTGTTTAGTTGAGATACAAAATCTGACAAAGTTGCTGACTGAAAAGCCATACCAGATGCTTTCCCATATGAATGTGTCAACAGGTGTCTGGGGCTGACAGTCGAGAAATGAAATGCTACCTAAATGAATTATTAAATAAATTTCCAGTATTGATAAGTATCTCATAACCTGATATTATCTGTTGACAATGTGATAAGCATGTGGAAGCAACATGTGACTTCCAATCAGCTCCTTTTCATAACATATTTCAGGTGACATTTTTAGTTAGTTCTCTGTTGTTAGTTGCAAATAATAACCTTGGTAAGCCCATTTTTAAGAACAAATCCTGATAAGAAACATTTCTAGTCTAGACAAAAGAGAAGGAAAATGTTCAAAGTACAAAAGAGTTGACAATCTTTCCAAAGTCGAAAACTGAAAACCTTCCATTCAGACAACAGATCATTTTATGAGACAAACACCAAGCCAATCAATACTGTTCCTTCTGTGCAATTAAATTGCAACATTTTAAAAATCTTGTGGTAAACTTTTCCTTGGTGAAAAAGTTTCCAAACCAGTTCAATTTCTTTTCTTTTGATTTATAAGAAAGGAGAAAGAAAAATGATGTGAAAGTGGTTGAAAATTTCAAATTGAAAAACATTTCACCACCAGACAAATGGGATTATTATTTCAATGACAAAGCAAACAGAATTGACCCGCAATTAAATTCCTAGGACATCCAATACAAAACGCTAATCGAATTTCCTAATATCAATTTCAAATGTGTAGGTTTGTAGTTTCATTTGCTTCTGAAACTGGCTACAAACACCTTTTCGATCAATTTGAAAATCTGAAAAACGCTATTCATGAAAATAAGGCCGTCTTCAGCCAAACCACACCAACAATCACGCTAAATCTTTGCGAAACACGTGGATAACATAATTACACGTTAAAGTTATGAAATATCAAGACCGCCATGACAGTGGGAGGAAATGTAAACATAAAAATTGCTGCAAAGCAATGCATACAAAGCTAAAACTGTTACAACATTAGTTTTAGTATCGACGCTAAAGAGAGGCGGAAAGAGAAATTATTCGATGACAGATCGCTGAAATCTGCCTTAAAACTGCGCAGGCGATCGATGATAAAAAGCCATTTCCTCGGGATACGAAAAACACACCTTTAGATTACATCACATGTACAAGATGTGGTGGAATTTGATCGATAGTCACACGTGTATAGCTATTTACATCGCAGAATTATCACAGTAATAAACTTATTAAAACGAAAAATGTAAACTGAATGGTTGGAACATGTTGTCAACATACCCTTGTTTACATGATATGTTTGAGACCGAAGACGGCTACCAGCCACATTTCATCCAAATGTTTATCTGGTTCGCACTAGAACAAATTACTTTGATCGATAGTCACACGTTTAAAACTATTTACATCGCAGATTTATCACAGTAATAACTTATTACAACGAAATATGAAAACTGAAAAGGTTAGAACATTTTGTCAACATACACTTATTTACATGATATGTTTGAGACCGAAGACGGCTACCAGCCACACTTCATCCAAATGTTTATCACGTTTAATTTGCACTAAAACATATTACTTTTCTTCACGGGAGTGCTTCTACAAGGAAATTCGAGTCGACAAAATAATTTAAGTGATTTTTAACAAGAGTAGGGAAGGAGGCTTTTTTTAACAAGTATTTGAAACATAATTTACAATCTGCAAACGAACAAAATCGACTTTTTTTTAATAGAGTTGCCAATATTATGTTGAAAAAACGCGCGCACTTAAATGTATTTATATCGATATCGAAGAAAAGGAGTCACGTATATTATAAAGTGTGCAGTTATTAAAGGTAAATTTAAGGGAAATTAATGAGCATGAATGCACGATATAGATATAGACTTAACGGGAAATTCCAAAGAAGGAAGGAAAAATATTCGATCACTTCAATCAACGCTCGAACTGAAGGGATTCGAAATTTTAATATTCCGCTTGCACTTCATTCGCAGTTGAATGTAAACAACAACTTGCTGATACAAATATCGCCGTAAATTCACCGCTTTTGTACTCCAAATTAATGTTTCGGTTAAACGATGCCTATCAGTCTTCCTGCTCACGTATTGAGATAAAAACAAACCGAAGTACACTCAAATAAATCGCATTTGAGCTAGTACTTTGCTCTTGAGTCGAAAGCTGTTCTCTATATTTCCACAAAGAAATGTACTCTTTTTCGAATAGTACTTTTAAGTTCGTCAAGAAAAAAAAAGCTCACTTACTTTCCCAATCTGTTACATCCTTGATGACATCGTACGATCCAGAAAGCTGGAAACTTCTCCGTATCATTTTCGCAGTTTCAAGCGTAGTTTATACATGTGAAGTACTTTCATCAAATTTTTCACGAGCACGACTTAGTTGTTTCTTAGTCGAGCAGATTCGCGATCTGTTAAGCTTGAGAAAGGGTCACAGTAAGTCGTCCATGGCACAAGGGCTTGATTAAATAATTTCCTTAGTTCACAGTCGTCTGTACTGCGAAGAAAATTCCAAACTATACTTCTTTGCCACACAAAAGAATAATTCGTGTATTGTTCCTATCTCCGGTGGAGTCGTTCGTTAAATGTATATTCAATGTGCCTGCCCTTTACACGCACGGGCTAGAAACTACTGGTTCTTTCCACCACGTTGTACCGTCAAAATTTCCGAAAAATTTCCTTATAAATTTTTCTTTTTTTCACTGATTTAACCTTGAAAAAAAAATATCACAGATTTCTTCCATCAATCAGTACAGTCGAGTTCAGTCGACCGAAGCATGATTATTGGTCAGCGGTTCCCACATGAATAACAACATTTCATTTTCGCGTTTCGGATTTCATAAATATTTGTTCAAGCCTGAAATCACAAATATAATATGGTGAGAAAGAAAATTACGCCCATAACATTGATAATTCACGAACTTATTAAAATTTTCAGTTGTAGTTGACACGTTTACACTAGCCTGAAGCAGTGAGGCCAAGTTAATGTAAACTGCCCTACTGTATTTACCAATATTACAAATGGATATCATTTCCGGTTAAGTCAGAAGACGAGCGCGAACAGTTCCGGTCAATTTACCAATGTACCCGCAGGCTCTTTCTCTTTCAATCAGATTCCTTAGAATTCGTGGCTTCCGGTGAAAATAATGATGAAAACGGTAGAAATTTGAACGATTTTGTCATCGAATATTTCAGTCGATGACAAATATTTGTTCCTTCTCGCACAATGCACCCCATTTCTGTCCAATTCCCTTCATTCACAGATATAACAATGAATTTCTCATAAGAAAATCAAACAACTCAAGAATACTTTAATACATTACTGGGAATGAACCAACTGGGGTTGAAAATGTTTCTACTAAAACCTCTTTCAAGTATCTCGTGTTCATGATTAAAAAAAAAAAAAAATTACAAATGGAAAGACATTTAGCTTGGAAAGAAAGGGCTTTGAAATCATTGAAACTGACCCTTGCGAAAACTGAATAGACCTAAATGCAAAACGAATCTCATCAAAAAGCATTGCCCGAGTTTTCTTGTTTTTTTGGTTTTTTTTTTTGTTTTAATCAGTTTTACTTTTTTGTTTGCTTCAACTGCCCCAAAAAACTAACTGAGTCATGCAAGAATATAATCAAACATTGACCTGGGATGGATTGATGTTCCTAATCTAGCAGAGAAAGTTTTCGTAACAGCGGAACTAGCGTGATACAGAAAACTCATATTTGGTGACCCTTTACAAAACCCGACGTCACGATTTTTCCATCTCAAAACACATTGAGGCGAGCTCTAAGTGAGTCAATCGTTCGTAATCCGCATCCTTTTTCTCCATTCTCAACCATGCTTATTTCCTAGTTAAGATCAAATTTTCCATTCAGTTGATTTCTATTCTCACCGCGACACTTTTAAATGCTTTCTTCACGTTACACGAAATCTTGTGGACTACTCGTAAGAAATTCGCGAAGCCCAGAAAACGAATCTCCTACAAAATTCGAACGTCGCAGAAGTATACAAATCACTCAATCCACTTATTCGCGCGGAAGAGAATACGCGACCTGTGAAATTTCACAGAAAATCTCTCGCACCGTTAAAATTTGGACAGATCATTTCTGATTTCCAATAGACTGCCGTAAGTGCCACCGAGTTGATCGGTGAAATATAAAATCTATGAGGAAACCCTTTAATGGCCAGGAAATAAACCCAAGAACGTTAAAATTTAAGCTCCTTTCATTGGTTTATTTGTGTATCTCCTGGGATTTTAAGATTGGAAAACAGAGATCAAGACTTTTAACCTTTTCTCTAAAAAAAACCTTTCAGTGCAATAATACATATACAGTGGAATCCCGATTTCTCGAACCTCGAGGGGAAACGCAAATTGGTTCGAGAAATCGGGGATAAAATTACAAGTGAAGGAAATCCAGGGGAAACAAGGTTTGGTTTGAGATATCGGGAGGTTTGAGAAACCGAGGGTTCGAGAAATCGGGATTCCACTGTACACTATTATGTCTATGACTAGATGAAGAACAAGCTCGCGTAAAAAATTAAATAAGAAATATGATTAAGTAAAAGTACTCGCCGATGAACTAATTAAGAGAACAAAAGAAGGTGAAGACAATTTCAAATAAAAGATTCAAAAGTGGGGCATTTAATGAAGACTTTGATTCGGAACACTGATAAAGTGAAGATAAAGCATTCCAGATTGAAATTTTATCTCCACGAGATGCTTATCACCTAAGCCTTTTGTCCATTACAAAAAGAAACCTATTGAAGCAATACTTAGGAGCAAGCATAAAATCCGATAACAGTTCAGAACAGCAAATATAACCATAATTATTGAATACGGAGCGGTTTCCGTACATGTGCACAAGGAATCAAAAACCGACGCAAAAGGCAATTATTCTAAATGCTAAACAACAAAAACATCACCAGGAACCTACTATCTTTAAAAAGCATTAGCCCAAAATGACCTCAACATCAAAACTTGAGAATTGAGAATTGTTTAAAAATACTTCAGAAAAAGCCTCTTACGATACAGAAAGAGGACAAAGAGAGATCTGGGGAGAGAACTCAACTCGCCTCACTCTACGGGATTACCTCTCACTGGCCAGTGACATTCTTTCCCGACTACCCAACAATCCGAACATCCTTTCCTTAATTCACAACAGAAGAAGTTATTTTCCTCCAAATTTTATAGACCAGAAATATAATTTTTTCTACCAACGGGAATTTCTCAACCATCTCTTGCCACGCCTTACTTCTTTCAGTGAGAACTGCTTCACGTCAGTTTCCATCCACGTTTGAGCGTTTGGAGGAAACTGAAGCTTCGTTCTCACGGTTCAAGATGAGTTCGCTACCAGTTACAAATTCGCGTGTTCAGGTGTTCCGTTTTAACGACACCAGTTTAAACAAACGAATATTTAGAAGCCGAATCTGTAAAATCAGGGTTAATTTCAACTGGAGCGGTCAAATTTTGACCAGCGCCTAGACTGTTTATAAGTTTTTTTTGTGCAACAAAGGCGTGGCTGACACGGATGCGCGCTAACGAAGCCCAGAGACGCCATTCTGGTTTTATTTAAGTGGCTCTTACCGAATGAATACAGTAAATGATAAAACCACTAACAAAACTTAAAACTCAATTGGTTGGTCAGTTCCTCGTTAATACTAAATGGTTCCGTTGAAACAAAGTTTCCAGTCGGTACAAATTCGTTCTGTAATAAAAGAGTGAGGCCTTACACCGTGGGTCGATCATCATTCTCCATGCCGTTAAAAAGTCAGCCATCGTTACTGACGATTCTCGCTTATGTGAATGGACTACTCGTTCAGTTACCCTCTATGACCTTCCTATTGTATATGGTGGAGCGGTCGCCTACCTCTGCCCCACACCCTGGCCGCCACTCCTCTAGGGAATAAGTCACTTTTAACAGAACTAACCTGTATTAAAAACACGATCCACATTGTCTCCTGTTAGGGCTGAAGCCTCAAGGTAAACACAGTGCTTGAGGTCGGAGATAAGCTTCTTTATTCGATTCGTGGCAACAATGCCTGGTTGTTCGATGCTTGTAACACCATCTATTTAAAAGCAATCGGTGGAAAAGGTATTAAAGCCAGCTACTATACTTCGAAGAGTTATTTTATAGCAACAATGACTGGCAAAAGTTTTTCCTCGCTCTATTTCAGTCGAACCTGTACTAGGCGGCACCGTATTAAGCGGTCGGTTGTCAAAGTCCCAAATTTGTTTCGCCTTAATTACATAACTGTAATGAGTTCCAACGGCCGAATTTCAATATTGCCTGGTGTTGCAAAATGCAATTATTTCAGGCAACATTGTCTCGAGGGAAAGGGGAACCTTTCAAATTACTTAAGACGTACGTTTAGCGGAGGGTTGATGATCACATAGCGAGGGGATGCCTACCGGAAAATTTAGCCTTTCCACCCATTCTTGGCCTGAAGGTTACTCTATTTAATGCTAACATAACATACTTCTCTTTAATTCTCTTTAATTCACGTGAGGCGTGAGTAGTCCAGTGGTCATTGCGCTGGACTCTGGGTCCGTTGGGTTCAAGTCCAGGCATGACATTGTGTCCTTAAGCAAGACGCTTAAGGACACAATGTCATGGGGCATGACATTGTGACCTTAAGCAAGACGCTTCACTCACATTGCTTCGTCTTCTCGGATAAGACGTAAAGCCGTAGGTCCCGTCTCCTGCAGGGTTAGGGGTAGGAGACGTAAATTTCCCCTGCACGAGATTACTGTATGGTGGATGTCCTCCCCGGTGGGATAGGTGGGAAGGTGAGATCGCTACATAGACTGAAGCGGCTGCCAGAGGCGCCTGATAATAATGCTGACGTCCTATCTCAACAATACTATATTGTTAAGCGCAACTGAATATATCCACATAGAAGTCTGCGCTATATAACTTTAAATGTAAACATGTAAAATTCTACAAATATAATACATAATTTCTAGCACTGTATCACTATACTTTATCAGTGTACTACGGCTGTAATTTTAGAATGAATGATTTTATATAAGTTTCCTAACTCAAAGCCATTTTGGCTTGTTCCCAGAGGCAATAAGACAACACTTTATTTGCTAAATATTCTCACCAGTTAGAGCAACCAAAACCACAGGGACATCAGAGATGTATTTTCTGTACTGAGTCATTTTGGCATAATACCCTGATAAAACACTGAAGCTCAACTCATCATCCAAGCTGAAAACAAAAATGACTGCTTCCACCCATTGAGTAAACTGTAAAAGAGAAGAAAAACAAAACATTTTGAAAATGGTATGGGAATGGTGGGAGAGACAGCCCCTCTTTGACATCATAACATTCCACAACTTCCCAAATCATGACCCTTTCCAGATCTCTTTAGCCTGCTCTAAGCTCCCAGTTGATGAGGACAAGCTAACATGCAGGCAAGTGAAAAGAAGTAGTTGTGGTTGTAAGGGAAATTATTTCCCTTACACTTGTTTCCTTTCACCATGGGACAAGATCCTTTTTGATTTTTCATATGTACTACTATGATTGGGAAATGGTTTCCAAAATGATGTGCAATTAGATATATCAAGCCTTTTTTTTTCTCTGTTTTTCTCAAAAGATAATTTGACAGCACACTCATTTCCCAAGACTTTTCATGACCCATATTCAAATCAGGCCTCAATAATTACATTGAAGAAATGTATTAAGCATCCAGGTTTTTTCACACCCTGCGCAAACCAAGACAACATCAAACATTTTCTTAGCAAAACTCATTCTTGCTAAGGATAAAGGCTGATAGTTTTGAAAGAAACTGTTTGGGGCTGCGTCAGTGGGAGTAACGAAATAACTTGGATATATCAACAAAGTTGAAGTGGTAAATTGGCCACTGTAACGATTACAAAAGCTGACGTTTCGAGCGTTAGCCCTTCGTCAGAGCAAATAGAGGAATTGTGGGTTGTGTGTGCTTTTAAAGGCAGAGAATGGAGCTATGTTATTGGTGGGAACATGGCAAGGAGAAAAACAAGAATACATTAGTGGAATGAAAAGCATTCGTTGATCCCTGTGCGATTTAACTGGCAGTCTGGAAATATCATTCTTTTCACTTTTCACAAAGCACATTCAAGCAACATTGAATCACAAACTGCTCCCCTTTGACATATTTATTACCTGCACATCTGGAGGTCCAGTCTCATTTCTTATCAACAAAAGGTGGCTCTGTCCTTCGTAACACACTTCCTTTTTGTGACGTCCCGTAAAGGAATCTACCTTGGCATATTCACCAGTCAGATATCTGTGTAATAAGTCAGACTTCCCTGAAACAGAGCTGCCAACAATGCCCTGTGAAGGATATATATTAAGTGTTGTCAAATACTTATCAAAGTGAAATAATGACTGTGTGATACTCAGAAGGTTATAAAGTCATAAGGCATGCCAGGATCACAGGTTTGACAAATCATCTTAGCAATTGTCTGGCATATTAAACACAGATTTCCTACTTCCTAAGCCACAAATGTAAAGTGTAAAATGCATCAGGGTAAGTTTTCTGCATCTGAATGCTCTTAACAAGCCAAACAAATGAGAGTTCCTTCCCTTACAAATGATCTTGCATGAAAAACATATTTTAAAGATCCAAAGAGTACCATAAAAATGATACACTAGGTAAAGAGAATAAAAAAAAGCGATTAAGTCAAGAATCTTGTATAAAAAGGAGCATTTCTCTCTTTCTGAACTCACAAGTAATCTTTTAAAAGCATTTTGCAAGTCTTTAGGAAATTCTAGAAATCTGAATAGTAGAAGCAGGGATGGCTAGCATATTTGACTTGCACCACATAGTTCAAGTTATTTCCCCAACTTTTATATAAGAATGACATAAATCTCCCAAAAGAACAGCTGGCCAAAACACAAATGAGATAAAGATTTTCACTGTCTACCCGCAATATGTAATCTCCCCCACATTTGTACAGCAGATTATCAAAAGAAAGAGTTTATTATCCTGGGCTCACCAGTCTTAGTTCACAGCTACTGTCCACTCTGGGTGTTGTAAACTCAGGACTGTTAAGGAATGATTCTAAACAAGAAAAAAAGTGACAATCAGCAATCATACCTAGTCTTAGACTAGCATTAGATGCTGCAAATAATATCTGGCTACACAGTTTAGTTTATACAAGTGCTCAAAACCATCTGTATTGCTTTGGTGGCATTAGTTTAAGCCTCATGTAAGTCTGAGTTATTTCCTTTTTCCGTGAGACCTTTATTCAGTTTTTCGGTAGGGGAGTAGGGAGGTTTTTAATCATTCATTACAACTGACTTGACTACCGCCGCCCAGTTAGCCCAATGGATAGCGCGCTGGACTGTTGTGTGGGAGGTAGAGGGTTCGAGCCCCGGCCAGACCAACACTCAAGGTCTTAAAATAATTGAGAAGAATTTGCTTCCTTTCTATAACTTCAAAAATGGTTAGATATTCCAGTCTTCTCGGATAGAGACTAATAAATGGAGGTCCTGTCTCCTGCAGGGTTAGGGGTAGGAGACGTTAATTTCCCACACATGAGATTACTGTGTGATGGATGTCCTTCCCTGGGGTGGGATGGGTGGGTATGGGATGGGTGGGAAGGTGAGATTGATAGACTGAAGCTGCTGCCAGAGGCACCTGATATGCTGAAATCTGTTCTCAACCTTAAAAACTCCATCCATAATTCAGCTTCAGGCTGCAAGTGGTCAGATATAAACTATACTACTATAATTACTATTACAGTTTACCTACAAGAATCAAATCATCACATAATCTTGGGTTTATTTACTTTGTCTCTTTGCTCTCCTCAGAGGATCAGTATGTTAGAATTAAAAGTGAGGATCATTTCGGCTAATTAGTACATATTTTGGAGGATATAAGAGGATTCTAATAAATATTTGATGAAGAGGAGAGATTGTTCCCTCATTACTTTGAATTCCTCTAACTAAATCTGTTGTAGAAAAGCTTAGCAAGCCTGCAAATAGTTTTTGGCAATCCACAAGTCATTTTTTAACCAGGAGTAGTGTTTTGAACTAACAAGAGGCCAGTTATGTACTTATGACAAAACATATTTTTCCTGAGTCACAAAATTTTAACACTGTATAACAAAAGGGCCTGTGAGTAAAAGTCTGAATTTTGGCAGACAGTTACCCCACAGTTATGACAAAGGTTTGGGAAAGACAGAGAATTCATAGCTATATTGATATCCATGTATGGATACCAACAAAAGTGTCTAATATAATATTTCTTTAACAATATTGCATTCCTCAAAAAAAAAATTATTTTTGAAATTATTCTCAGCTAACAAAAGGTTAATACACTTCTACAGTTACATGATAAATATTTTCTTGGTGCAATGTTTTCCTCAATTTGGAAAATGAAATTATACTTTTTCAAGTCTGTGACTGAATTAGTTGTTACTTACTATAACTGTGGGGTGTAAATCAAGTATCCATTACAGACACATTTTGATAGCATCTTGAAATAGCAAATGTCACAGTACTTAAGGATGAGTGTAAGTTTCTCAAAACAAATTATCTTGGAACACAGATATGTTGACATCATTAGAATATATTGGTATCTTCAAGGTAAAACGCAAATAATTTCAAACTCGTAGGGGAAAGATATTTGAATATAAAAGTCAAGTATCCCATTAACCACAACCGCATTTACGGTTTTGAAGAATTAAGAGAATTACTCATGTACACTCGAATCGATGTAAAAAAGGCTGTGTTCTTCTAATGTAACTCCAATTTTAGCACATACAGTCTTAAGAATAAAAACAGATCGTTGTTTATATTCATTGTATTTCTCGAGAGGCAGGAAGTCTATTTAATTTAGATTTACACCACAACAACATGCAAATAAGATACGATCGCATTTAATTAGTGAATGTGTAGCACATGGATCGAAATACACTCATTCCAAGAATTTTCATGTGTTCTGTCACCAGTGAAATTGACATCAGATAATAGGGCATATGAAACTAACAATGACCATAATTTTACGAAAGTCTTTAAGAAAAAATTGAAAATTGCCTTCACTTTCTTCTTCCACTAAATAAGTAAACAGTTCACAGATTATATTTCAAAATGCAGTCAACATTGCTCTTATGTGCGTTCAAAGCAAAGTCCAAATAGCATGAGTTATCCACGAACAGTATTTTATACAAACCAGTCTGCCTAATTCGAAAACGTCTTTGTCTTCTGATTTCAATGTTGTGAAATCACGAGTTCGGATGCAAATACCAACAGCAATATTTAGCGTTGAAAAATATAAATTACGCCAGAAAATGTTTGCGCACGGTGCTTTCAATAATACTCTGTCACGGCGTGTATCACAAATCAACGTTTTGGCGCTTGAAATTTAATTTTTAAATCCAATTTAACCGACCATTCCTCGATTGTGGCTTTACCAAATAAAAAATAATATGTTTGCCAAAAGATAGAAGCTTAACTTTTCTCGTGGTAGCTTTTAAATCTGAACAGCAGGATTCAAGCCTATTCCGAATTTCCCAAACAATACCCGCTACTGTACTTGCACGATTTGAAAACGTGCGCGACTTAGGACAAAAGTAGCAAATGTTTGTCAGAAAAATATAATTTAGAAGCCAGTACAACACATCACAAAAATGTTCAGAATTTTACGGCGTCTATGATGTTTACAATTCGCTATCTGTCACAAAAATTGCACAGTCAAGTAGGTCGGTTTTATGTTTATCTTTCCAGACATACAAAAACGTTTACGCTTTCGTCTCTTCGCTGACTGCAATTTTAAGAACAGACAGGCTCTGTCGGATAGAAGTTGACAATTTCTTCCCTTATAGAAATTAAAAGAAATAAAACAACTTTTATTTTTACATCACAATTCAGCGATGGTACAAATTTTAACATTCAACGTATTTTAGGGGCATAAAAACTCCAAGTTGTCTACTTACCCTCTATGCGATTCACGAGCTCTCGAATCTTGCGTTTTAGAGGGACGTTATCGATTCTCTCCAAAAGGTCGTATAAAGATTGAATATTTGGGCTTACTGACTCAAACCTCTTGGCTTCTTGCCTCATGGAAAGGGCCTCTAGAGAATCGGAAGCTGGCATTTTTGTCGCGAGTTTAATAACGACTTAGCGAGCGACAAAAAGCGAACTATTTCTTTGATCCGCGAGGTGATCGGAACTCAGCTGTTTTGTTATGAATATATTGGAACCAGCGTCACGCTAGCGTGGAAGCGAGGCACACGATTCGCACGAACGAAATCAATCAACCTTCGGCTTTCGACGAAAACTCCACAGCTGTTGTTTATTCATGCTATACTTTAATACTTCACCACAAAATTTGGTAGCTTTAGCCCTACCATTTTGACTTCGATGAAAATTAGGTATTTTAGGAGTCGTATACCTCTAAAAAGAGGTAGTGAGAACCCGTTGGGAGGGCGAGGCACTTTTCGGGCATACCTCTTTTCATTACACAAATGACAGGTTGCTATCCATTGATTGGGAAAAATCCAATCTCAAATCCGACGGAAGGTTAATCTCTTCTAATCTTTCAGAAGTTTCAGATATTTAATAGAGAACTTTCGAAATACGACACGTGAGCACTTTCGTACTCTAAAATCCTACCAAAAATTTAGGACGTAGAAGCTCGCTCCAAGGATGGTGAACTTCAACAAAAGCCTCTAAAATTTTCTTTTATCATATGGTATATGAAATAACTGAACTCATAAAACCTGTTCTAACCTTTTCCACCCACTGCTCCGTAATTTTTCGCTTTCAGTTTGTAAGGTCACTCAGAAAGTGAAATTCTAGCTCAGACAAGTGTGATACGATATGGTTAACAAAATCAAATAAAAATAAATGACAAAAAATGAAGTAATTAATAGCAATCGTATTGTCAATATTATAGTTTGACAAACCGCTCCGTAATTTTCCGCTTTCCTGTCTTTCAGCGTGCCAAGTCAGTCATTTATTTAAACTCAAGCTCGAACAAGTGGCAAACAGGATCAAATACGAAAAAAATTAAAAAAAAAAAAAAAAAAAACAGACAAAACGTGATAATGATCCTATTGAACAGATGGATGCTTTCAGGGTTGTGGAGAGCCGCGGGAGTCCATCGTGCATCTAATAATCGTGATCGTTTAATTTTTGAGAAGCTCTGAAAGGTGTCACTTTATTTTTGGCAACGAACGGGAGAAGTGAAAGCTAATTAATTCCCTGAAATATCCACAGGATAGAAAATAGAAATAGGCTTTTAATCACGCACAAAATATTTACCTTTCAGGTCGAATTAATGTTTAGGTAGCTTTCAAAGACTACTCCGTCACCTGTTTGCAAAGAAACTCTCCTATCAAAAGCACGGACATTAAAGACGGCTACGCGTGTTTTAAGCGACGCGTATCTCGTCAATAAAAAAGCTGTACTCAGTAATTAGAGGGAACTTTCCATCTAACGAAGTCTGGCTCAACAGAGTGAACTGGTTACTACAGTCCACATAGAAACTGAAAATCTTCTCCACATGATGCGCGCGCGCGAGCGATGGATCTCTCGCGCGAGCGATGGATCTCTTGCGCGCGTGTTTTCACGAGCAAAGGTCTGCCAGAAAGAATATCGTTACGACACTCATCTGCAACAACAGAGATACAAAATTCATGCGTTTCCTACGGCAGTCCTTGCTGGAGCGTGACCACTGTCTCTTCTCAGAAAAGGCAGGACCAGTTAGACCACAGGCAGATCGGTCAGATCTCAGAACTGTCTAGTTCTAATTTGCCGACAAGTCAACCGTCCACCCTACCAATTCCGATAAAAGGAAACTTGCCAAAGTAGGGGTAGCGGGGCGTGAAATGTGTACTTCCTAATTTAGTAATAACAAAAATTGCCCTCTGGACAAAGAATGGCTTCAAATCTTTTGCAGTTCGCAATTTAAATTGAAGGCATGGCACTTTCCAAACTCTATGCCACTTGTCATGGAGTTTGGTTTCTTCACTTTTAAACACCTTCTTTCTTTCGTTTAACAGTGTTGAACGCAGTCTCACACGAATAATATTCTCTTGAACAAACTGACTAAATGAAACTTATTCAAATTTGCATCCTGATCGGGGTTTCCAAAGGTTCCCCCCTCGCGAGGTGGGAGAAGGGTTTTTTTTTTTAGAAGAGATTTGTAATCATATTGTCTCGGTTAACGTATTGCAACGGTTTGGAAATGTCATTAAAAAGCATTAATTAAACGTTTGAACGAGCGCTAACCTCACATATCGATCCCGTGATGAAATATTTGGTTAACAATGAAAAACTGTCAGTGATGCAAAATAAAGATTGCGGAAACTATTTCAGTTTCATCAGTAAAAGTAAAATGCCCAAACATCGTTGTGGATTAGTTATCAGCTGTTTTTAGCTCGATTCTAAATTCATCGCTAGTATCCATAACAATGAATCGAATAAACAACTTAGCGATATGGCATCTGTAGCACTTTCATTTGTGCTACGAAGTGAAACATTCAATACAACTTGTTGGTTTGTTTACTGTCAGTCTGAAGTTTTAAAGAATGCAAGTTTTCATCGAAATTCATTCGCTTCACCGAAATAAATCCATTGCCGTGGGCTGAACCACAAGCAGTGTGAAACGAAACAAATATCCAGTTCAAAACATGTACTGCCGGAAGACAAGAACGAAAGAAATTTCTTATAGTGGCGAACCCCTTTGATGCATTCGCTTAGAATTAGATTTGACAGAGGTTTTTGCTAGCCCTGATATGAACAGTAAGAAAAATTATGGAACGAACATCGACTTAGTTGTGCCCATATTTACCTGGGAAAAGTCGTCTTCCACAACGGTGTATGAGTAAACAATTCATCTCCTTAACCCCTCAGATCCAAAAAGACAACTTAGTATCTTCCGCTCAATATCCAGACATTCCGAGGAAGACTAGTAACGAAAGACTGTATCGTTCAATCAGGAAAGTTTGATGAAGCGCTCAACTCTCACAAACCATTTCTCAAAGATTGTACGCGGTAAAATGAAGAGATTTCAGATATCAGTGCGCAGCCATGTGATATTCGCCTAGATATTCTCATCGTAAGGATATATCCTCAGTTATACACTCGTTAGAAGTTTGTAATTATATTTTTTTAGTTAGTGCATACTGTTGGTCAAGAATAAAAAACGTAAATCCTGATGAGTGTTTTAGCTTCGAAATGTCCTTTTCTTCTTCCAATGCTATATCAGATCTTCATTTAGTAATCAGCACTTGTCATGCTCGAGATATATTTATGTATAAAAAAAATACCCAGCTTTGTATTGAACCGAAGACGAGTATTTTTTAGGATTGTCGAGTAAGTTCTCAAATTGTTTCGATATTGAAAGTTATTAAGCCTCGTAGGTCTAAATTCATATTGATGCTCCCGGTTTGATATCCCACTCGAAGACACAAAGGCCATTAGGTCCCTTACGCCTCCACACGTTACATTAAGGATCAAGAACATTGAAAGGAACAACAATACAGGCAATTAGTGAAACTGTGAACAAAAATACCAATACACTGAACTTCAGTGTTAAGTTCCAAGCTGGTGAATAATTGGTAGTAAAGAGACACCATGATATTGATGGCGGTTTTTGTATCACGGCTATTTTTAAAGCAGTTTCATGCCAATGCTATTCGAGTTGTTCGGCATGGGCGGACGACCCCTTATCATATATATTGTTTTAATACTGACAACTAACTACCGCAATAAATCGATGTTTTTAAAGTTCACAGATTACGATCGTTTTTCATCTTTTGACATTAAAAGATTTCCTCGACCACTCGAACGTAGCGAGATATGGCGTTTGGCAGAAAACAAGCCGGGAAAAGTCATTTTACGAGGCTGAAAATTTAACCATGGTAACCACGTACAAATTGGGAGCCTTTAGTTTCAAAAAGGCTGATTTATTCAAATAAGGAATATATAGCAAAGCCATAAGTTTACGAGTTTCATAGTTCGCTCTATTAACCATGTTCAGTGTGATAAATCAGCTAATTTATTGTAAAGAACATTAATGTTGTTTTGAAAAAAGGCAAATTATCTTGCCGAAATTAAAATCTTGTTTACATTTCTCAAGTATTGCTAAACAAAACATTCCATCCATAGGCCTAGTTTTTAATATAATTTTCAGTGGTTTTATCAACTGAGTTGATAATGTAAGTTGAGTTAATGGTGACTAAGGGCTGAAGCTCGAAATGTCAGCTTTGAAACTCTTCACGGTGGCCAATTTACATTATCAACTGAGTTGATGAAACCAAAATTACCTTGTTACTCCCATCGACACAGCACCATAGTTTCTTTTGAAACTTACTCCCTTTAATCATGGGTTTATAATGTCTACGTTTCGGATTCACTGGTAAACAGGAATAAGAATTAGACAGTTTTAAAGACTTAACGCGCGAGATCAATAGAAGGGTTCGGATGAGGATATATGTTTACAGTCTAAACACAGTTGTTACATTTTAAAAACTTGTGTATATTTGAGAAATATACCTTACAAAAGCAATAGAGGACTTTTTCCCGAGTTTCCACAAATTCATCAAGAGCCAGGGTAAATGATCATGCGTTGTAAATGATCATGCCTCCCGGTTAGCTCAATGGATACAGCGCTGGACTGTTGTGCGGGAGGTCGAGGGTTCGAGCCCCGGCCGGACCAACACTCAAGGCCTTAAAATAATTGAGAAGAATCCGCTACCTTTCTATAACATCAAGAAATTGTTAGATATTCTAGTCTTCTCGGATAGGGACGAATAAATGGAGGTCCCGTCTCCTGTAGGGTTGGGGGTAGGAGACATTAATTTCCCACATACGAGATTACTGTGTGATGGATGTCCTCCCCTAGGGTGGGATGGGTGGGATATTGGGCGCACTTAATTTGGAGCCTCGCTCTGTTGTGCGACCCTCACCACACTCTGGTGAAAGTGATTAAATTAAATTGGGAGGGGTGGGAGAGTAATCTAAAGTTCTGCATTTCCGGTTTACATCAGAAATAAACAACCCCTTTATCCTCCCACTCCCCCCTCCCCCCTTCCCCTCCCCTTCCCCTCCCCCTCCCCTCCCCCCTCCATTCGAGAGAAATTTAGGGAATATAAAACCGGAAAAAATTTCACACATGAAATGCTTCACTATATTTCCATACGTTTAAAATACAGCCTTCAAAAGTTTGGGTTCGTCCATGTAAATTAACCTGTCAAGGAAAAACAAACTACGATCCGGCAGAAAAAGCAAAGATACACGCACTAAAGTAATCCCTTTTTTATTCAAGACGAGGCAAGTTTCGTGCCTGGCATGCTTCCCCCAGAAAATTTTGAAATCTAGAGGCTCAGAAATGCTCTTTCATGCATATTTTTCTTCAGACAAGTCAATCTTGGGCAAATGTAGAAGTTCACTTTTTTATTTCTGAGTGATACTGGTGCCCAAAAAAAAGGCCAAAATCAAGACAAGGCAATTGCCTCGTCTTGCCTCGTGCTAGCTACGGCCCTGAGTTTACAAAGTGGTAGATTTACTGGGGCTTTTAAGAGGTTTGGAGCTCCAAAGAATATTTGCAATAAACCTGCTCTGAATCCTGGCATCCGCGACGCGTAGATTGCAGGATTTATCAATGAGTTAGCCAAGAACGTAAAGAGTGCAGCCATATGAAAATGAAAACTCTTTAACGGCCTGAGAAAATAAAATATACTTAGATATGTTACAGCTGGCAGAAAACACAGCAGAGATGCTAGTGAGACTATAAGCGAGGTACCCGTCAGTTTTCTCTCTATCTTTGCCGCCAAATGGAATTGAGGATGGCGACGGCATCGTACTTTGATAGCGATGAGAGAGTAAGATACACAGATAATAAAAATAGCAAATATGTAAACAGGAAAGTACAGGATCTTATTCGCTAACTTCTTGTTACCATCCTGAGATTCTTCCGATAACACAATTTGAGCGACCTCTCTAGTTGTACTTGTTAACCAAACGACAATTATTGTTACTCGGTAAACCCATTTCTCAATAAAACGATGCCTGAATGGAAAAAATGTTGCGTGTAGCCTTTCTAGTGCAATAACAACAAGATTTCCTAACGATGCAAAGGAAAATAAGTGTCGAAATGCTAATTTTATATGATATAACCAGTTTATCTCCGACCGGTACTTCCATAAATTGCAAAATTTAGCCATACTGTCTTCAATCTGCAGTGGCTCAGAGACTGCACCCGCTGAGAGATCGACTATCGCCAGATGGATGATCAAATATGTGCTCCGCCGCTGTAACTGACGCTTCTTCTTCACAAATACAACAATGGTGATGATATTGAGGATGATAATGGCCAGACATTCAATGATGAGGACTACAAGCCATGGAATGCATTGCGAGGCCGAAAAGTAAACCATGATCCTCTTCTCGGAGCTGCTATTAGAAATGCGGTCGCTGTTGGCCGCAATGAAAATTGCGGGGTAGTTAAACCTGTAGATGCGACAAGATATAACTAACACTTTTGAAAGCAAAAACTCTTTGTTTATTTTATTTTCCGAGAATGTTTTTTCTCCTTATTTATACTTTGTGTTTTGACTCATTTTTCACTAATTCCTTCTTTGGTCAACATAATGACATTCTTTTGGTTTATTCTGAATAAGCAACAACTCTACACAAGTGATCCCAAATGCCTTAACCGTTTTATAAGTATTGAAAAGAAGCGAATAAAACTTAAACACTTCTTGATTTTCGTCAGGCCTACACAGGATTTTGCATAATGTCTCTCCAATCGTATTTATTAGATTCCGTCATCTAACCGAAGTTAGAGTTTGCAAAGGAATCAAATCTCTCGAACTTACCTCACTGATTGAAAAAATGCTTCGTATCCTCTAAAAAGTGAATTGAAGTCACCTATAGGTAAGAAAACAGCAAGTAAAGGAAACGTGATACGGCGTAAACATGTCACCATCGAGACTCGAATTTAGTTTTCCGAATGACTGACAGATGATGGCTAAATGGAGAATGACATTGCGAGTGCAGCTGACCTGGAATAACACGTAAGCTACGTGTATACTACACCTGTACATCGTTAATTCAAAGAAAGTCCCGTGTCTCAGTGATCCAAATTAACCGTCAACAAAATACCTGAATATCAAAGAAATGGCGATAATTAGTTTCTAGAAACCTTCAATGGACTTTTAAAGGCTTTTTATGTTTACAGGAGATCGAAGTCATATCACTGAAGAAGGCAGCTTAGCTGGCCGAGAAAGCATTTCAAAATTGAAATACGACACATTTTTTTGTTGTAATTTATTATGGTATCAATTTTTTTTTAAAAAACTAATTTAGTTGGTTTTCCATATCTAATATCTTCACTAACTAGTCATTTTCGTTATTAACAATAACAACTTATCGCTTGGTTGATTCGGGAAAGGCGGGTCGCAGTTGAATCGCTTATCTTAACTTGAATCTTGAATAAAGTCTTCATCAAGTCTTCATCTAACTTCTCTAAAAAAATAATTACCCATATTTTTGAGAAATGACAGGTCCCGAGACCTTAGCTTAAGGCACCATTTGCATAACGAAAAACATTTCGGATAATTACTGTAATAAAATTGGTACAATTATCAAAACTTTCTAGGCATGGTAAAACGAAGACAAAAAACAGATGATTTCATTTTCAGAACTTTATTTTTTAATTCTGCATGTATTATTTTCTCTTCTGTCTGCCCCCTGTATCCATATTTTATTAAGTTCAAAATTACTGAGGATGTAGTTACTAACTCGAGGTGAAATATTCTCACCTACAGCCCACCATTAAAGAGGTAAAACAAAAACAAAGCTATCAAAGAAAGCTTAATTCTGTAAACTGTCAAGTTTCGATGTAAAATATAAGATGAAAATGTATGTTCGCCATATATAGTTTCAAAGTCTGCCTAATTCATTAATCCCTAGTTACCCGAGTTTAGAAAACAGTGAATTGCTAAGCTCCTTTGTACATGAGCCGATAAAGCAACGAGCCAGCGGTGACGGACAGCGAGACGGAGACTGTCAATATACTTCTTAGGCATTAAAAAATTTCTAACTTAAGAAATGAAATGACAACTGTATTAGTTTTCAAAAAATTAGACTACCTAATGCATGATTTTACTCTTGTAATACCGTGTAGTTTGTTTGCTTTACTGACGACCCACCCTGTAAGAAGATAGAGTCTTTATAATTATCTAAGAAATTTTTGCCATCTCTCAATAACGCAATCTTTACATTACTACATGTGGAACGATGCACGGTCAAAAATTTGACCGCCTTAGTTATGATTATACATTTGTAATCCTGAGTTTTTTGTTTGCTTTACTTGTGACCCACGCTGCAAGAAGATAAAGTCTTTATTTAATAAATGATTTCTACCTTTCAACAACGCAATCTTTACATAACTACATATGAATAAATTATTTCCACCTTTTAACAACGCAATCTTTACATCACTACATGTGAAACGATGCAAGGTCAAAAATTTAGACCGCCTGAGTTATGATTATACTTTTGTAATCCCGTGTAGTTTGTTTGCTTTACTTGTGACTCACGCTGCAAGAAGATAAAGTCTTTATTTAATAAATTATTTCCACCTTTCCGCAACAGCGCAGTCTTTGCAAAACGACATGTGAACGATGCACTGTCTTCACTGTCATTCTAAAGATCTCCTTTATTAAAATTTCTTGTTATCTTGCGAATACTTAGTTGAAAACTTAAATCAAAAGCTGTAGTTAATAACTTGAGTTAAGAAAAGCGATTCAACTGCGATCCTTCCCTAAATAAACCAAGCTGTCAAGAGAAGTTTGTTGTTAATAACGAAAATGACTGGTTCAATGAAGACATTAGATATGGAAAACCGATTAGATTAGTTTTTGTAAAGGAAAATTATATTTTTAGATCATAATTAACTACAACAAAAAAATGCGTCGTATTTCAATTTTGAAATGATTCCTCGGCCAGTTGGATTCCCTTTTTAATGATATAACTTCTCCCGTAAATCCCCAAAACTTTTAAAATTCTATTGAAGGTTTCTAGAAACTACTTATCGCCATTTATTTAATATTCAGTCATTTTGCCGGCGGTTAATTTGGTTCACTTAGACACGGAACTTTTCTTTGAATTAACGACGTACAGGTGTAGTATACACGTAGCTTACCTATTATTCCAGTTCAGCTGCACTCACAATGTCATTCTCCATTTAGCCATTATCTGTCAGTCATTCGGAAAACTGAATTTGAGTCTTGATGGTGACGTGTTTACTTTATATCACTTTTCTTTTACTCGCTCTTTTCTTACCTATTGATGACTTCAATTCAGTTTTTTAAGAGGATACCAAGTACTTTCACTATCCTTAGTAAATCCTGTTATTTACGCCCTTCGGATACCAGGATTCAAAGCCGGTTTACTACAGATACTTTGCAAGACCCCAGACTTTTCTGACGCCCAAATGAACCTACTACTTTCGTAACCTTGAGAGAGCATAGATAATGTTAATAAAATTTATTTACGGATAACTAAAAGATCTTAGCAGAGCAACATGCATCTGCCTGTTCTTGACGATGTTGTCTCATTCATTTTTGTGTTCATTCAAAATCTTAGAATGAGTAGGAAAAAAAACACAGGTGGTATACGAAAATATAATAGTAATTGAAATAGTGTAGTTTTACCTTTTGCATCAAAATGGTTACGCAATGGCAAGATAAATACAAAACGAAAAATAAAATACATGATAAAAATTAAAAGAAAACGAGAATATCAACAATTGTGATCCTTTTGTAGATGTAGTAGGATGTCTATATGGCCAACTGAGATAATAAGAGACCAATTAATAAAGGGTGTAAGTTTCCACAGAAATTGTGGTACTGGGTCGGTGGGTATAACGAGGTAATTTTGGTTTTATCACCTGAGTTGATAATGTAAACTCGCCACCGTAAAGATTTTCAAAGCCGACGCTTCGAGTGTTAGTCCTTTCGCTCCTACGAAGGGCTAACGCTCGAAACGTCAGCTTTGAAACTCTTTACGGTGGCCAATTTACTTTACAACTCGGTTGATAAAAACCAAAATTACCTTGTAATAAGAGACTAGCCTTACTTCTTGTATCTTTGACTATAATTTCCCATTGTCACGGAAATTTAGGTCCTAAAAATTATAATTATATAGGCAGTCATCCACGCAATTCAAATTTATGTGAAAATCTATTGTTATTAACTATAGCTGAAATTCACTTTACTTGCCTCATGAGGTAAAAAGACGTCAGCAACCATTTAACGTCTCATTCATTAACGCTTTGTAAACATAAGAGTGCAGCTTAATTTTTGACAAAGATGGTTCTTTACGTTAAATAAACTACGTAATAACCTAGTTAAGTAACAACTGAATCGGTTTTCAACCACATTTCAAAAAATAGAAATTTACATTTATTTTGGCAAATTGTTCAACTTCCCCACCTCAATTATTTAACTTCTCTCGTCAAAAAAAAAACAAAACCTTTCCTACCTCCATTCAAGGATTTAGAAACTATTTATTTCCATTCGTTCGAAGTTCTTCTTTTAATTCTTTATACTAATTCAGCTGTGTTGTGGGTAAACTTACGACAACACAGGACTTTCGTCACACTAACGATCGCTACGTCCAGGCGGATGTTTTTGTAGGTTTTTTTCAGCTACACCAAAAATATCGTATTATCAGTCAATCAAACTAAATTAGAGTTCTAAAATTAATCAGTTTACTTTGCATTGCACTCTTCCCCAGCATGCAGCTTTCTTATCTGTTTGAAAACCGCTCTCTAACTCAATTTGTTACAGGATAGAAGCACTTTCGTTGTCTGTGAGGTAAGTTACAAATATTCTTAGGATTTGATAACAAAATCTGCTTTCGGTGAGACGAGGAAAAAAGAATCAGTATAGATAGATATGTGTTGAATAATCTTAATAATGGTAACGCGAGGAAAGAGACATCTCTGAGTATTTCTAGTTCACTGTTCATTTAGTTGAAAAAAGAAGAAATTCATCCGAAACGATAAAGAGGCAACAGTGTAACTTCCGGGCGTGGAAAATAAAACATAAAAAGCTTTTGCTTATAAAAATATTAACTTATATTTCCCCATACCTACAGTTGATTTTGGCTTTGAAATTTTCATGAAGGCTGACTGCAGTAGCTAGCCGTATGTCTAAACGCAGCTCCGAGAAGAGGATCGGGTCTTTCAACTCAGTCTTTTACTCTTTTTCCGAAAATTTGTTGCAATCCTCTTTTGGTGGCTATAATTTTCGTGCAACTGAGGCGGAGTTGAAGAAATAGAGATCTCTTGTGGCAAAGCCATTTGCTTATTCAGTGTACATTGAAATAGTTTTTTTTTTAATGTAAACATTCTTCGTTAAAGAAAAAAAGAAAACGCTGAATGACTACATTTTGGTATGTGAATATCGCATTAAGAGACATGAAGATCAGTTTAAGTCATCGGACGAAGCTAGGATGGTCAAAAAGCGTTACAAATATTTGAAATTTTATCAATTTTGAAAAAGGTTAATTCAAATTCATCTTAGCTCAAGTTCAACTTGTTTTCTGTTTCATAGAAGCTCACAAAGCTTAAAGAAAATGTGGTCTTCCAATTCAGCGTGGCAGTGCATTCCATGGCTTGTGATCCTCATTACAGAGTGTCTGGTCATTGTTATCCTTAATATCATCACCATCGTTGTATTTATGAAGAAGAAGCGTCAGCTGCAGCGGCGGAGTACATATTTGATCATTCATCTGGCGATAGTCGATCTCTTAGTGGGCGCAGTCTCTGGGCCGCTACAGATTGAACTCAGTATGTCTTGGCTGTTTCCTCTATGGAAGTACAGACGAGAGACTATTTGGTCTCATCGTTCATCGTTTGCATTTGTACATGTATTCTCGTTCACTTCCCTTTTAAATCTTGTGTTTATTTCTTTAGAAAGGCTACATGCAACATTTTTTCCATTCAGGCATCGATTTATTAAGAAATGTGTTTATAAAGTCATGATTACTGTCATTTGGCTGACGACTATTGCTAGAGAAGCCGCTCAAATTTTCTTAAAGGAAATCCTGATTGCTCCTTCAGATGAAATTAATGTTTATCTATATCTCCTATTTTATGTAGTTTCTGTATCTGTTATCTGTGTATCTTGCATTCTCATTGTTATTAAAGTACGATGCACTCGTCATCCCCAATACCATTCTAGGTCCAAAAGAGAAAGGAAACTAACGGGTACCTCGCTATTCGTTTCACTTGTATCTTTAGTTTGCTTTCTACCAGCGATAACATATATAGCTTATCTCCTTTTATCTTCTTCTTTAAGGAATTTTCACATTTCGATGGCTGTGCTGGTTCTATTCTTGGGTAACTCACTTGTGAATCCTATCATTTACGCCCTTCGGATGCCAGGGTTCAGAGAAGGTTTACTACAAATAGTTTGCAGGGTCTCAGACGTTTCTAACACCCCGGTAAACCTACCGCTTCGCAACCTTAGGAGAACGTAGATTGATATTTTTAAAAAATTAATGAGGTTTGTTTCGAATAGCTTAAACTGATCTAAACTTCTTAGCCGAGCAAAATGCATAGAAATTTCATTTTTAGGATTGATAAGTGATACAGTATATTTGTTGCTTTTGAATAAAAACAGATTTCTCAGTAGCCCTGGCGTTGTGTTCAATTAGATGACAGCTCGACCTATTCCCAAAAAAGGGGCCTGTTAACGAAATCGAGATCCCTAACTTAGGAGGACTCTCCAACTCTCCAACCTGTTGAATAACCACAACTACTGGCCAATGAGAGCACGCGTAGCAGGCGTGTCTGCTTATAAACACGCTTTTAATTGCAAAAGTATCCAAAACGCAGACATTTGACCTTGCCCATCGTTTATTATGGGTAAGGGTAAAACATCGTATCACGAAAGGCTCAGCATTAAAGAAACATTGGCAATTGTCGGATTGAAAAAGGATCCGATGGCAGAAAGGAGAAATAAGTCACCAGGCCACATCTTGTGGATATTCTGGTACCCAATCATCACTTGCTGGGGCCTTGTTCGAAGACATTTCCGAAAAAAAGTTTTTATTCTACGTGTATTAGTTTTTCTTCCGACCGCCCTGTGCATCCATATTTTTTTAAGTTCAAAATTACTGAGGAAGTAGTTTCTAACTCGAAGTAACTGAAATATTCATACCTGTAGCCTTCCCATTACAAAATTTTCTGGATAGGTACTTTAAAAGGAATTACACATCAAAGAGAATGGACATTCGAGAACTTTTAGAAAAGGCCGATAAGAAGATTTTCAAGGTACGTTCAGTGGATCCCAATTGCCCGCTTAGTAACATCATTCCGAAGAAGAAAGAAAGAAAGTACCAACTCAGAAACAAAAGTGCTCATCGCCCGGATATAAAGACTAGATAGATAGATCACTTTATTTATACACGGTAAATTCCACTCAATCGTATACAAGCAATATACCTACAAATGTAAAACTTAAAACTATTTAATTATTATAAAATATATACAAAGATTAAAAGCCTAATCTAAACGAACTGAACTAACTTCTTATTAGAATGAAAATAAATGAAAATAAAAGTACTGCTTTTCAGGGACGCTGTGTCATTAGTTCACTCAAAACTGAAGTTGCTTGGCTTCGTCTTAAACTCACCTAATGTTTTAGATACTCTAATAGCAGTCGGAAGGCTATTCCACAACGCGGCAACGCTATAAGGGAAACTTTTACGAACATAATCGGTACGAGGTTGCGGAAGAGCCAGCCTCAATTCACTATTTCGCAATCTATAACAAGTAGTATCATTGCGAAAGATGAATTTATTTGATGAATAATCAGGTGTCTGTCCATTTAGAATTTTGATTCCTTAGGTTTTTCCAATGAAGTCTACGGAACAGGTCTAGAGCACTAGAATCATAAGGGGGGACAACAATATACGAGCCGCACGGTTCTGCAGCTTCTGAAGTTTTTCGGCCAGACTTGTACTACAGCAATCCAATACTAGGCTGCAGTAGTCAAACTGGGGCTTTACCAAACCCTTGAAGATGTTCAAAAGAGTGTATAATGGTACAAAATCTCTAATGCGCTTAATCAAGCCCAAAGCTGAAGAAATTTTCTCACAAACAGTTTCAATATGGGTATTCCAGCTTAAGTTTTCATCGATAGATACACCGAGAGACTTTGTTGACGACACCTGCTCAATGGGAAAATTATTAATGGTAAGAGACGGATTGTCTGACAAGTAAACTCGCCTTTGCCTTCAAGTTATCATTAAGACTTCGGTCTTAGTCAGGTTCAATGTGAGTTTATTAGAAGACAACAAGGTATTAACAGATTTCAAATCTTTGTTAAGATAATCATCAATTTCGTTTAAATCTTTGCCAGCGTAAGTAATGCTGGTATCGTCAGCATACATTCGAGGATGAGAAAAATTAAGGCACTGAGGTAAATCGTTAATATAGAGTAAGAATAAAAGCGGACCCAGAATCGTGCCTTGAGGCACACCGCAATTAAGGAACTTTGGCGTCGATTTAGAACAATCGATTTGGCAGGTCTGTGTTCGGTGAACTAAATAGGAGCGAAACAAACGCAAAGCTAATCCACGAATTCTGTGAGAACGAAGCTTAGATAAAAGAGTCTCATGATCGACTGTATCAAATGCCTTCTTTAAATCTAAGAAGACAACAACATTGATCAATCCACGGTCTATATAAGAGCCCAGGTATCGGTTGCCTCGAGTAGAGCCATAACTTGGTTTATGCCTTTCGAAAAGTTTCAATTCCTCCAGCTCCCAAGGGAATTAAACTGGTAAATTATAGACAGTTTAAACACTTTGAAAGTGTGAATTTTTTAGAGCTGACATATTAAGTCAACCCTGGGATATTCTCAAGGGACTTTTTCATCTTAATGAAATGTGGTTAAAATGGAAGGCGCTATTTCTAAGGGTGTGTGATGCTCACGCTCCGTTAAAATCTAAACGTTTGCGCCCTTCCAAATCCTCTTGGATTATCTCTACTTTTACCTCATTATCACAAATACTGCCATCAAGTTTAGTTTAATTGATAGCTAAAATGTCAACACATTGATTACTTAGAACAATACGAAGTTCATCAATATGTTTAGTAAGGCTATTAATATGTAAACACGCCATTTTAAAACCGCGTCCTTTTGGCACTATTATGGGATGAAGAATATCAGAGGCATTATTAAGAGACGAGGTCAAATTTGCTTCAACTTCAGTTAATTAATTAATTAATTATTAGGAGACGAGGTCAAATTTGCCTCAACTTCAGTTAATGAGCGTACAATACATCAATTAGTTAAGTGATTGACAAAATTACTCGCTAAGATTGCAATACCTTTTCTGCTGAGGTGTAGTTTCTGACTATTGACGCAGGATAAGTCAATATTCGAGTGTTGGACAAGAACCCAACCGTTTTGGTTGCAAAAAGATTTGATGATCTGATTTTTTTGCATTCCGATACTTTTTTCCCGAGAGACTCATCATCAAAGCGTTGCGTCAAGGCTGAGATTGTGAGTTTCGTGCTTGGAGAGGACGAAGAAACAAGGTTTCCCAAGTCAACCAGCTTTTCAGCAACATCACGCGGAGAGAAATCTCTAAGGTCGTTGGTACCTGCGTGAAGAATAATTTCACTAGGCTCGAGCTGAAGAGATGGTTGCAGATGGTGTCTCATGTCGCTAGATGAGGCACCTGGAAAGCTTCGAACAGCAACACGACGTTTGATTGCACGGCTTAACAGATCATTACGTAACCCCTTGATAATCGAGTCTCCAATAATGACTGTTGTATCATTACACTGAGGTTCCACATGCTCTTAATGCTCTTGATCCATTCCGGTGGCAGCTTGTTGCCCTTGAGGAGATTTGGAGCCTCTTGAATTTTTCTTTTTCTTTTTGGATTTAACCTCTACGAAATCAGAGGCTTGGTCTTGATTTTTGCCGTTAAGGACCTGAAATTGAAGCCGATTTGATAATTCGGTCACCTTGGCAGACAAGAGTTGGTTGTCAGCGTTTAGAATGTTTATAGATTCTTGAAGACTTTTGTTTTCAGCAAGTAGACGGGTGTCAGCAGGTTCTTGTTGACACCTATATGAGATTCGTAGTTCGTTAGCCAAAACACGCAAAGAGGTGATTAGGCTCTGTTTTTCTTCATTAGCATTCTGAAGTTGGATTGAATAATGGCGGTTTTCTTGCTTTAGCAAATCAATTCCTTCGGACATTTCAGTTATTTTCTTTTGAAGTTCGAAAGCGGTGATAGGGCTTTGTTTCAAATCACTAATAGCCTGGAGCTGATTTGCATAATGGCGGTTTTCTTGCTGAAGTAAATCAATTTCTTCGGACAACTGTTCCAATTTCTTTTGGCAACTAGAAGGCAGATGTTTGGAAGGTGATGTCGAAACAAAAGTATCAGCATTTTCATTCAAGACTGAGACGAGTGACAGATTTAAGAACGTTCTTGTAAATAGGCTTATTTTTAAGGCTCATCCTCGGTGTAAAAAGCTGTGAAGCTCACGAGTGACGTAAACAAAGAAAACAAAACATTATAAACAATAGCGTAGAGCAAAACAATACCTCGTGAAACAAAGAAAACCTCGTCAGGTTTTTACACCGAGGATGACCCATTTTTAAATATAATCTTTGATCTTTCTATTATTTGTATATAGTATGTTTTATGTATTTTATCTTTCTATTATTTATGTACAGTATGTCTGATGTATTTTTAGACTCCTAACTGCTGATCTATGTAACTTAAGATGTGTCTTTTTATCTTAGGAGGAATAAAGATTGATTGCCAGATTGATTAACTGATTGATTGATTGATTAACTAAGTGAAACAAAAACAAAGCTTTCAAGGAACTTATTCTAAGGTCTGCTTAGTTCAATAACATACTTTTACCCAGTTTGAAAAACAATGAGTTGCAAAGCTCTTTTGGCCTTCCCTATACTAAAGGAAAAATTAAGGTTTTGGATTTATGGAGGTTTTGGATTTATGTTTCTTTTTTAAATGTCTGAAGGGGTACATTGATTTTGACGTCCTATCATATGTTAGCTTCAAGTCATATAAGTACGATATGAGGAATACAAAAGCCATACTTGCCAAGGGTCGCTTTCGAACCGACGGTTTTTAAATTCTCATTTTTTAATTGCATTGTGAATTTATGGAATGGCCTGCCTGTAGCTATTAGGACAATTGATCGAGTGTCATTGCTTAGTAAGAAAGTGAATCAGTTTTATATCAGTAAATTTAACTTAAGTAAGAATACATTTTTATAGTTTTTGATTACTTATTGTTGTTGCTATTTGGCTATGTTAGTTTTTCATGTTTTTGTATTTTGTCACAGGCAGTTTATTTAAAATAAGGAATCCAGAATTCTGTATAAACTGGCCTAATTACTCAGATATCTCCCTTTTATACTTGTATATATTTTTATTTAACTCCTTTTTTTTGTTTTGATTATCTGTGTAATTGAATTTGAGTAAATAAATAAATAAATAAATAAAGCAGTATCTACCATGTTAGCACTCTCCAAGCGGCAATCTTTTCGTAAGCGTGATGCCGGCTATCCTTCCTACATGTATATCGCCAAGTAAATGATATTCTGTTAATGTCTTTAAAAAGTGTACTTTTCCTTGATGTTAATGTTGCGATTATTTGATGTGTAAAAATCTGATATGAAAGTAAGAAAATGTTATTATTGGACTGATGAACTCTGCTTAGAGAACCAGTTACATGTACATAGTATTTTCAAGTTACTGTTATTAACGATGCATGTAAAGGTAACTATTGGACTTCATTAGCCTTTTGGAAAAACCAATGAGAAATTCAGTTTGCTAGTTTCAAGATGATCACATGGAGTATGAACTCTTTTAGAGATTTTAGTTAGCTTCATGTCATAGTTTATATTTAACAATTATTCGCCGAAGGCAAGGTGAATATCGCCGAATAATCCCCGAGACGAAATAGAGGGGATTATTCAACAATATTAAAAGATGCCATTTTTCTGTTCTAAATGCCTGAAAATATCAAAAATGATATTTTGCTTCACTATTTCCATAACAACATTTAATTTTTCATATTTACGATCTTAGATTTAACTCCAGTTTTGTTATTAAAATTGCTCTGCTATTCATGAAAAGTTATCTTGTATATGCATTTGTTGTTTTTTGTTAGTTTGTTTCCTTTTTAAGATTTTTTTGCATTTTTCCGTATTGCGAAGAGGTCATCCTGCGATTGAGACTCAGTTATTTTCCTTTCGGCGGAAAACATCCGCAACATCGTGATTCTCCTCAGAGTAGGACACTCTCGCCATATAAAACTGAATAGAAGAGAAGTTTATTATTACACCAAGAGGACATGTTCTCTTGATTTCACAGCTTTGTTCGAAAACATGATCGTGGCAACGAAGTGACATCGTATCAAAGTGCTCTACTACTTAACCCACAAATCCCAAAGATAGGGTTGATGCTTCCCTTGTTGTTTTCTTATGAATTTCCTCGCGATTTATTGGGGAGAATATGATGTTCAATCGACAAAATATTCTCTTCTTTTCGGTTTTTCTATAATTCTCGTAATGAATTGTTGGATTTACATTTTAAGCTCATGTGGTGGTTTTAGAGCTAAAAAACAGTACATAAAATAAAGGTCTTTCCCGTTATCTTTCCCTGAAAAGCGTTGGGATTTCCTCAAATTTTCACTTTTCCGCCTCCACCTCAGCTGCCCCATAAAACTTCTAAAAATAATAAAGGTGAACTTATTTCGTGTAAATGACGCGCGCCAATTCTGCACTTCAGATGTTTGTGGTGAAACGCAGAGAGGTTGCGGGAAAATTCGAAGGATTTTTCAAGGCTCGTTTTGATCGATTTTCTTTCTGAAATAAATCTTGATTTTATACTTAGAGGTGAGACTCTGAATACAACCTTCGAAAAGACATGATTCTTAAACGACCAGCCACACTTTCAAAAAAATACTGAAAAGGATGAATATTAATATAGCTGTGCCATACTTCAGACTTATGAAAATGAAAGGATGAAATATGACGTCTGAGACCAACTTGGCATGTAAATGGTGAAATGGCATAGCTTCAGAATAAATTCATGACTTACGAGTGAGTCGAAAGAAACAGTTGTTAATTTTCGGTTTCTACCGACTTCCTCATGCTTCTAATAGTATTCAACTTCATCAAAGCTACTCCTGTTACCAAGTGAATTGTTTGTTATACGCTTGCGGGGAAAATCACATTTTCACAAGAGTTAAGGTGAGAACTGAATTAGTTAGTTAGGATATAAGAGATATACAATGTTAAGCGGTTAGTGATTATATATAAGGGTAGAAATGAGTTAACTGATAAGACGAAAAAATCAGAGAAATATCATATTTATTCGTCGCAAGCGTGAGAAAAAGAGACATTAAGTTTTCCTTGAAGATTTGAATCTCTGAACTTCGGATTTTACGATGTGAAGCTATACCATAGATCTACAGGACACTCTTTAATGAGCCAAGACCTACACCTGTGTCATGTAACACACGAGTCAATGTCGAAAGCGTCACGTATGAAAATAGATAAAGAGAGTAAGTTTCGAGCTCCTTCGTCGAATGAAGGAATTCAAAAGAGGAGATCTGCAGGTCTAGCGATAGTCTCCTTCGCAGCCGTTGTTTGGGCTCGTGACGCAACGGGGAGGGAGCGTTGCGTGACGAGCCCAAACAACGGCTGCGAAGGAGACTAGTCTAGAGATTGAATCCTCAAGGAGGCTCAGATTTATTCTTTATTATATAATCGTGACAAACGAACGAAACTGTTCTTAATCCGATCAACGAACAAGCAAACTATTTCGTCTCTTTCTTTTATTATCAGATTAAACGACAGAAAAATTTTCCCAATGCTGACTTAAGATCCCAATAATAGACTTTGAGATAGCTGATTTATCTGTCTATGAAGAAACTATGAAACTACAATATGGTTGATTCCACTAATATGACCGGCGCTTGTCACATCTGAATCTTAGTATATGGCCTCCCTTAGAGCGATTGAACGCAGAATCTGGAAAAACTGGGGCTCTCGAACCCTTAAGAGAGACTCAGATTTCTCTTACACTGTCCCAGCTTGCAGAATTCTGCTTCAGGAACATTTTTAAGAAATGTTTCTCCAAAAAGAGATGTTTCTGCAACGACTTAGATGTCTGCATCTAATATATCTCTGAAAAGTGCATGAATTTCATCCGGTTTAAACTGTCACATTTTTCTTCATTAAACGCGTAACGCTTTGAATCTGTTTCTTATAGTTTCAAAGAAAGGTCACCTATCCTTCTTGAAAAAGAGCTTTTTGGAGTTTTATTGTAAGCATTCTTTAGGTGAGGAAAGCCAATGCAGCTTGTAGTAATGGTTAATTTTCCACAGTAAATATCACGCAAATAACTGCTACCTTGGTGGCATTTTCATCCAGTTCTATATATAACCCGACGGTGATCAATTTATGTTGCTTATTCTCACAAAGTGAGGATGAATGCAATATGCTTATATATCCCCTTTTCACTCCCAGTGGAGCATAGGTCCAAGGAAACCTTATCCCATCACCTTTTATACCGGGCCAGCTTATGAATGCAATATACAAAAAAATAAAAAAAACATCAAAGATTATAACGAAGAAATCTATTTTTATTTCGCACCAAATTCTCATTTTAGTGAGAGAAAACTAATGAATGAAAACTTAAAAAATAAAGTTCGCCAATTGGCGTCCTCTGCATGAGTGGAAGAGAATAAAAAACAGCTTTGGTGATTCCAAAATGATTGTGTGGAGATGAGATCTATAACGCGACTAAAGAGACCTCTCAGTATTTCTAGCTTGCTGTTCATTAAGTTGAAAAAAAAAGAAATTCATCCGAAGCGAAAAAAAGGCAATAGTGTAATATTATAGCTTTTGCTTTTAGAAATATTAACATATTTCCCCATACCCGCAATTGATTTTGGCTTTGAAATTTTCATGGAGGCTGACAACAGTAGCTGTATGTCTAATAGCAGCTCCGAGAAGAGGATCGGGTCTTTCAACTCAGTCCTTTACTCTTTTCCCGGAAATTTGTTGCTATCCTCTTTTGGTGGCTACAAATTTCAGTTCGTACAAGGAGTTGAAGAAATTGAGATCTCTTGTGGCAAAGCTTTTTGTTTATTCAGTCAAGGTACATTGAAATGGTTTTATGATGTAAATATTCTTCGTTAAAGAAAAAAAGAAAAGGTTGAATGATTACATTTCGGGATATAAATCTCGCATTAAGAAACATGAAGATTAGTATAAGTCATTGGACAAAGCTAAGATAGTCCAAGTGCATTACAAATATTTGAAATATATTTCTACTTTGAGAAGGTTTAATTCAATTTTAATCTTATCTCGAATTCAACTTAAGTTCTGTTTCATAGCAGATCACAAAGCTCGAACAAAATGTGGCCTTTCAATTCGACGTGGCAGTGCATTCCATGGCTTGTAGTCCTTATCATAGAGTGTCTGGCCATAGTCATCCTTAATATCATCACCATCGTTGTATTTGTGAAGAAGAAGCGTCAACTGCAGCGACGGAGTACATATTTGATCATTCATCTGGCGATAGTCGATGTCTTAGTGGGCGCAGTCTCCGGGCCACTACAGATTGAAGCCAGAATGTCTTGGCTGTGTCATCTATGGGAGTATAGACGAGAGACTATTTGGTCTCATTATTTATCATTTGCATTTCTACATCTATTCTCGTTCACTTCCCTTGTAAATCTTTTGTTTATTTCTTTAGATAGGCTACATGCAACATTTTGTCCATTCAGGCATCGATTTGTTAAGAAATGTGTTTATGAAGTCATGATTATTGTCATTTGGCTGACGACGATTGTAAGAGAAGCCGCTCAGATTTTCCTACGGGAAATTGGTTATTTAGAAGAAATTAATGCTTACTTGTATCTCCTATTTTATGCAGTTTCTGTATTTGTTATTTGTGTATCTTACATTTTCATTGTTATTAGAGTACAATGCAATCGTCATCCTCAATTCCATTCTGGATCCAGAAGAGAAAGAAAACTGACAGGTACCTCGCTAATCGTCTCACTTGTATCTTTACTTTGTTTTCTACCAGCAATAATATATGCAGCTTCTCGCAACCTTTTCTCCTCTTCTTCAACGCATTTTCACATTTCGATGGCTGTGCTGGTTCTATTCTTGGGTAACTCGCTTGTAAATCCTGTCATTTACGCTCTTCGGATGCCAGAGTTCAGAGAAGATTTACTACAAATAGTTTGCAGGGTCTCAGACGTTTCTAAAGCCCCAGTAAACCTACCGCTTTGCAACCTTAGGACAACGTAGATCAATAATTTTTAAAATGCTAATGTAGTTTGTTTTGGATAGCTTAAACTTCTTAGCCGAGCAAAATGCATAGACATTTCATTTTTAGGATTGATAAGTGATACAGTATACTTGTTGCTTTTGATTAAAAACAGATTACTGAAAGCCCTGACGTTGTGTTCATTTACCTGACAGATTGACTTATTCCCGAAAAAGGAGCCTGTTAACAGACCCGGGATCCATAACTTAGGAGGACTCTCCAACTCTCCAACCTCTTGAATAACCATAGCTATTGACCAATGAGAGCGCGCGTGCTTATAAACACGTATTTGATTGCAAAAGTATCCAAAACGCATCCATTTGACCTTGCCCATCGTTTATTATGGGTAAGGGTAAAACATCGTATGATGAAAGGCTTAGCATAAAAGAAACATTGGCAATTGTCGGATTGAAAAAGGATCTGATGGCAGAAAGGAGAAATAAGCCACCAGGCCACATCTTCTGGATATTCTAGTACCCAGTCATCACTTGCTGGGGCCTTGTTTGAAGACATTTCCGAAAAAAAGTGATTTCGTTGCATTCATATTTTTTTAAGTTCAAAATTACTGAGGAAGTAGCTACTAACTCGATATGAGATGACAACTGTAGTAGTTGTCAAAAAATTAGACTACCTAATGTATGATTTTACTCTTGTAATACCGTGTAGTTTGTTTGCTTTACTGATGACCCACCCTGTGAGAAGATTAAGTCTTTATTTAAGAAATTTTTGCCATCTCTCAACAACGTCATATTTAAATTACCACATGTGAAACGATGCACGGTCAAAAAATTGGACTGCCCAAGTTATGATTTTACTGTTTTAATCCCGTGTAGTTTGTTTGCTTTACTTATGTATGACCCACGCTTCAAGAAGATAAAGTCTTTATCTAATAAATTATTTCCACCTTTCTACAACGCAATCCGGCTTTACATAACTGCATGTGAACGATGCACGGTCTTCACCATCGTTCCAAAGATTTCCCTTATTAAAATTCTACGTTGTTAATGATCTTGCGAATACTTAATTGAAAATTTATATAGAAAGCTGTAGTTAGAATTTTGAGCAACTACTTTGTGGCTACGTAGTTCAAATTGCTGAAGACTAAAATTTAACATCTATAAAGGTTAACGTAACTAGGATGGTGAGCTTTGCGAAGAAGGTCGAATAATGTTCACAAGCCATCGGAAAACCATAATATTTAATCGTGACGTCTTTGAAATTTCATTTTCACACATGATCATGATCATGATCAAGAATTAGCAGCAAACGCCGTTGTGGGATTAAAATTTTCACTATTTCCAGCTTCTATTGACGTTTTCTTCTCATATTTTTATGCTGTTCTTATGCGATGAGAGACCCGCGAGTGAGCAAGATCAGATAAAGGAAATTTTGTGCTCTGATTGGCTACCCAAAAAGGAAAATCAAAATTTGCTCTCTCGTGATTTCCTGCTTTGATCCCGCGGAATGGTTATTTTAAGAGGTTTAATACTTCTTCATTTCGGAGTTAGTCAATTTTTTTTTTCATTTGGCTCATGTTGTACTGGTTTTCCGGAAGTTCTAGCTACAACAGAGTCACCGATATGTCTTCATGTCAGTCAAAACAAAGAAAACTACGACGAGTTTCGCGGATTTATCTGGTATTTTCTTTGTGTCTTTATTTTCTTATTTTTTATTGTCATAACGTTTGTTGTCACGCTCAATTTCGTTTTCTAGAAATGTTGGCTGGTTTAGCTATAAATACAACAGGTTATCCATTCTGTTGAGGAAATTGCATCGTGCGCGGACTTTTCAGCCGTAAACCAATTGAGAGAAACCCAGGAATTTATCAGTGATACATACGTGGCGTACTCTCGAAGCGGTTCACAATAAACAAGGAATATTCGAATGAAATCTCATCGTGTTTATATTTTTTAATGTCATAGGCTTCAAACTGCTGTCATAAATTATATAATGAAAACTAAATATACCTGTCAACTGTCATCCTCTGAATCCATTTATTCCCCTGAAGATGCCATTTTTCAGTTCTAAATGCCTGAAAATATCAAAAATGATATTTTGCTTCACTATTTCGATAAAAACATCTAATATTTCATGTTCGGGACCTAAGTTTGTTATTAAAATTGCTCTGCTATTTATCAAAAGTTAAATTGTATATTAATTTGTTGTTTTTGTTAGTTTGTTTCGTTTTTAAGCTATTTTTGCATTTTTCTGTATTACGATGAGGTCATCCTGCGAGTTAGACTCAGTTATTTTCCTTTCGGCGGAAAACATCCGCAACATCATGATTCTCCTCAGAGCAGGACACTCTCTGCCATACAAAACTGAATCGAAAATAAGTTTATTAATATACCAAGAGGACATGTTCTCTTGATTTCACAGCTTTGCTCGAAAACAATATCGTGGTAACGAAGTGACATCGAATCAAAGTGCTCTACTACTTAACCCACAAAATCCAAAGATAGGTTTGATGCTTCCCTTTTTGTTTTCTTATGAATTTCCTCGCGATTTATCGGGGAGAATATGGTGTTCAATCGACAAAATCAAATATTCTCTTTTTTTCAGTTTTTCTATAATTCTCGCAATAAATTGTCGGATTTATATCAGTATTTTTTGGAAATGTTTCATTTTAAGCTCTTGTGGGAGCTTCAGAGGTAAAAAACTGTACATAGAATAAAAGTCTTTCCCGTGATATTTCCATGAAAAGCGTTGGGATTTCCTAAAATTTTCACTTCTCCGCTTTCACCTCGACAGCCTCATAAAATTTCTAAAAATAATAACGATGAACTTATTTCGTGTGAATGACGCGCGCCAATTCTGCATTGAGTATGTTTGCGGTGAAACGTAGAGAGGCGTTGAGGGCAAATTTGAAAGATTTTTCAAGGTTAGTTTTGGTCGATTTTATTTCTGAAATAAATCTTGATTTTATACTTAGAGTTGACACTCGGAATAGAACTTTGGAAAAGACATGATTCTTAAATGACCAGCCATACTAGCGAAAAAATACTGAAAAGGATGAAGATTAATATAGTTTTGCCATACTTCAGATTAAAGAAAATGAAAGGCGTGTGAGACCAACTTGGCATATAAATAGTGAAATAGCATAGCTACAGAATAAATTAATGACTTACGAGTGAGTCGAAAGAAACAGTTGTTAATTTTCGGTTTCTACCGACTTCCCCATGCTTATAATAGGGTTCAGCTTCATCCAAACTGCTCGTGTTACCAAGTGAACCGTTTATTACACGCTTGCGGGTAAAATCACATTTTCACAAGAGTTAAGGTGAGAAATGAATTACTTAGTTGGGATATAAGAGATATACAACGTTAAGCGGTTAGTGATTAAATATAGAGGTAGAAATGAGTTAAATAGAAGACGAAAAACTCAAAGAAATATTATATTTATTCGTCACAAGCATGAGAAAAAGAGATATTGAGTTTTCCTTGAAGATTCGAATCTCTGAAGTTCCAGTTTTACGATGTTAAGCTCTACCACTCTACCATAGATCTACAGGACACTCTTTAATGAGCCAAGACATACACCTGTGTCATATAACACGCGAGTCAATGTGAAAAGCTTCAGTTATGAAAATAGATAAAAAGAGAGAATAAATTTCGAACTCATTCGTCGAATGAAGAAATTTAAAAGAGAAGATCTGCAGGTTTAGAGCCTGATTGAATCCTCAAGGAGGCTCAGATTTATTCTTTATTATATAATTGTGACAAACGAACCAAACTGTTCTTAATTCGATCAATGAACAAGCGAGCTATTTCGTCTCTTTCTTTTATCATCAGATTAAACGATAGAAAAAATTTTCACAATGTCGACTTTAGATCCAAATTATAGACTTTGAGGTAGCTGATTTATCTGTCTATGAAGGATCTATGAAACCACTATATGCTGGTTGATTCCAGCATTATGACCGGCGCTTGTCACATACGAATCTTAGTATATGGCCTCCCTTACAGCGATTGAACGCAGAATCTGGAAAAACTGGGGCTCTAAAACCATTAAGAGAGACTCGGATTTCTCCAAGTTACACTGTCCAAGTTTGCAGAAATCTGCAACAATAACATTTTTCTTAGAACATTTTTTAGAAGTGTCTCTCCAAAAAGAGATGTTTCGGCAACGACCTGAATATCTGTATCTAACATTTCTCTAAAAAGTGCACGAATTTCATCCGGTGTAAACTGTCAACATTTTCTTCATGAAACGCGTAACGCTTTGATTCTGTTTCCTATAGTTTCAACGAAAAGTCGCTATCCTTCTTGGAAGAGAGCTTTTTGTAGTTTTATTGCAAGCATTCTTCAGGTGAGCAAAGCCAATACAGGTTGTCGTAACGGCTAATTTTCCACAGTAAATATCGCGCAAATAACTGCTACCTTGATGACATTTCCATCCAGTTCTATATATAACCCGACGGTGATCAGTTTATGTTGTTTATTCAGTCAAAAAGTGAAGATGAATGCAATACGCAAAAGAAAAGCATCAGAGATTATAACAAAGAAATTTATTTTATTTTGCACTAAATTCTCATTTTAGTGAGAGAAAACTAACGATTGCAAACTTAAGAAATAAAGTTCGCCGTTTATGATCTTCCATGAAGAGGACGCCAATTGGCGTCCTCTGTATGTGTAGAAGAAAAAAAAAAACAGCTTTGGTGATTTCAAAATGATTGTATGGGGATGAGATCTATAACACCACCGAAGTTACTCGCAACATCCGTGCGTTTTACTGCAAACATCCTCAGTGCAGAATTGGCGCGTGTCATTTACATGAAATAAGTTCATAGTTATTATTTTTAGAAGTTTCATGGGGCTGTCGAGGTGAAAGCGGAAAAGTGAAAATTTGAGGAAATCCCAACGCTTTTCATGGAGAGATCACGGGAAAGACTTTTTACATTTTTAGCTCTACGACCCCCACAAGAGCTTAAAATAAAACAATTCCCAAAGATACTGATGTGAATCAAACAATTTATTACGAGAATTATAGAAATACCCAAAAAAAAAAAAATATTTTGCAGATTGAACACCATATTCTCCCAGATAAATCGCGAGGAAATTCATAAGAAAACAACAAGGGAAGTATCAACCCTATCTTTGGATTTTGTGGGTTAAGTATTAGAGCACTTTGAATTTGATTTGATATCACTTCGTTGTCGTCTTGGTACATTAATAAAACTCACGGGTTGACTTCATTCTTTTCGATTCAGTTTTATATGACGAAGAGTGTCCTGCTATGAGGAGAATCACGATGTTGCGGATGTTTTCCGCCGAAAGGAAAATAACTGAGTCTAAATCGCAGGATGACCTCATTGTAATACAGAAAAATGCAAAAATAACCTAAAAAGGAAACAAACTAACAAAAGCAACAAATGAATGTACAAGATGACTTTTGATAAATAGCAGAGCAATTTTATTAACAGAACTGGATATTACATGAGGTTAAATAGTAGATCGTAAATGTGAAATATTTGATGTTTTTATCGCAGTAGTAAAGCAAAATATCATTTTTAATATTTTCAGGTGTTTAGAACTGAGAAATGGCATCTTTTGGGAAATAAACGGATTCAGAGGATGACAGTTGACAGGTAAATTTAGTTTTCATTATGTAATTTATGACAGCAGTTTGAAGCCTGCGACATTTAAAAAAGAAACAAGTTTCAATTTCATTCAAACATTTAATTCCTGGTTTGGTGGGAATCACTTCGAGAGTATGCCACGTGTGTATCACTGATAAATTCCTAGGTTTCTCCCAATTGGTTTACGTCTGAAAAGTCCGCATACGATGCAATTTCCTCAACAGAATGGATAACCTGTTGTATTTATAGCTAAACCAAATGTCCCAGCTCTGTCCCAAATGACTGGTTAGCGGATTTTGGTCAGCGGTGCCTCCATTACTTGTTCGATGTCGATCTTCTTTGGTCTTCTTTTTTAGTCCTGTTTCGCTCAAACTGCGAAAATCCTTCAAGGGACTGTACCATTGATAATCCAAATCACCGAATCTGTTTCCCTGTTGTTGGAGCTTGAGCAAAACTGAAAAGAAATCACTTTACCCGTTGCTTATATGAAAATAGCTGATGAATTCAATGAAGCGTTTTAATCTAGCACAAGGGGCAATCTTTTGGTAAGGCATGATGCCAGCTATCCTTTATACAAGGATATCGTTAAGGGTCAAGTAAATGATATTCTGTTTATATTTTTAAAAAGTGTACTTTTCCTTCATGTTAATATTGCGATTTCTTAATGAGGAAAAATCTAATATGAAAGTAAGAAAATGTTATTATTGGACTGATGAACTCTGCTTAGAGAACCAGTTACATGTACACCGTATTTTCAAGTTACTGTTATTATCGATGCTTGTAAAGGTAACCATTGGATTTCCTTAGCCCTTTTGGAAAACCAATGAGAAATTCAATTTGCTAGTCGCAAGATGATCACATGAAATATGAACTCTTTTAGAGATTTTAGTTAGCTTCATGTCATGGTTGATGTTAAAGCATACAATAATAATAATAATAATAATAATAATAATAATAATACCTTTATTTAAACACGATGTGTTTCAAAGCTGAACAGCTTGTGGGGTCGTGTGTAAATCAAATAAACTTCTGAATTAAATAAATTCAAATGATGGTTTTTGAGGAGAGGGGAAAACTGGAGTATCCGTAGAAAAACCTCTCGGAGCAGAGTAGAGAACCAGCAAACTCAATCCACTTATGACGCCGGGTCCGAGAATCGAACCCAGGACACATTGGAGTAAGGCGAGCGCTCTCACCACTACGCCAACCCTGCACCTCAAATGCAGTAATCACAGTTATTTTTTTAGAAAGCCTGTGATTATAACTTTTTGGACAGATGAGCTCTTTTAGACCTTGTAGTTAAATGGCTTCAAAAATTATTGTTACTGTTAATAAAAATGCAGGTGCAGTAATAATAAAAAAGACAGCTTCACATTACAATTATATTACAATTACCAGTACTGTTATGGTTAATCTATTTTGCCATGGCTTTTTTCATTTGTGTATGAAGCATCCTAAAGTATTTATTTTGATGACAGTCACAGGCCAGTCATGATGTCACATCACACCAAAATGATGCTAAACATTTAAAAACATCTGCCATCTTGGATTTCAAAACTTTTCAGAGATGTCCAAAAGCATCTCCAAATTTTGATTTTAAAAAATCCCAAAAAATTAAGGATCATGCAAAAACTGTAAAGATTCAAGAAGAAACTCTCCATAAAATGGGAAAATCTCAATAAAACCAAAAATTAGCTTGAAAATGCACCAAATTTGGTTGAACGGCAAAACTTGGTTTTCATGGACACATCAAGTCAGGTGAGTAAACAATTGACAAATAATTTTTGGAAACAGTCACAAAGTTTGGTCATTCTCACTTCAATGCTCTTTCAAGCAACATAAGTTTTAAGTGTGCAAACTATCTTACCTCCCCGGACAGAATAGGGTTAGGATGTAAAGCATAACACTTTGACGCAGAAACTTTTAATAAGCCCCTCCCTCTATTAAGTCCCCCCCCTCCTCCTCTATTAAGTCCCTCCCTCCACCTCTATTAAGTCCCCCACCCTTTGTGAGACTTCTTTTAATAAGTGTACCCACTGCCAAGGGGCTTAATGGAGGGAATATGGTATTTGATGTGATGAGAAACACAACAACAACAACTTTATTTATACTCGATCAATTGGAGCTTGTTAGGCTCCTAGCATGTACAGCTAGTGTGTCGAGAAAACAAATAATATATGTAAATTAACTATGAAATAAAGGTATTGACAGAGTCAACAAATTGACTAAAAATATGTATAAGGGAATTGAGAGCAAAAAGTAAGATTAATTATATGATATAAAACTAATTAATTATTAAGAACATATTGATATTAAAGCAAGAAGATTGAAAATTCTATGTACAGCATAAAAAACAACTACAAGTGTTGAACGTTATTTTTCTAATTTGAGAAACAAAATTTCTCATGGTAGGAGCAAGAAAACATTTTAGTCCTTGTCTACTAAAAGCTTTTTAATTACTGAATAATTGTGCTGTACAAAATAACATGAATCAAAACTGTCACACCAAAATGGTTGAATCATAAAGCAGTATATGTATAATGCATAATTGTGTGACAATGACATTATATGACTGTCATACACTTGCCATGCTTTTTCGAAGCACATCTACATGTAAATTAAACTTAAGGCTATCATATCCTACACTCCTCTATTCTTTTTGTTTTGGCAGAAGACACTATTTCCCCATTGCAAATCTTATCTTGATCATTTTACTAGACTCACTGAAAATTTTCACCTCAGACATTGCAAGGGACTCCTCACCATTCACACTAACTCAGCTTGTACATATGTATGACATTCCAAAAGTCAGAGACAATCTTGACGGGTGGTTTGAGTAATTAAAATTTAACATTTTGGAAAAAATAATGAGCCAGTGCTATTTTTTAATGATCCAAAGTGACGCCATAAGTCGATAAAAAGAAAATTAATTAAACACATGCTACCTGCTGAAATGCCATTTTCAGAAACAGTTTTAAGTTTACGTCTACTTCTTGCTAGTCATTTGAAAGGCTGATTCTCAAGGATCTTCTAGCATATTCAAACTAATCCTGATATTCATTGAAATCGTTCATCTGAACTATATGCTCAAGTACAAAATCCATTTCAGATTGAGGAACTTTCAACAGAAGGTTCCCACAGCCCCATGATGCTCAGGTAAATAGAGAAGCGAATCTGGTCAACCCCTTGTGACAGAGTCACTTAGGCTTATTTTCTACTTAAAATATGTTTGTTCTGTTTATTTTATTTTCTGGAATCTTAGCGATTTGTCAGTAATGTTAGTAATGTGTTAATTGTGTTAGTAATGTGTTAACTGTATCAGTAATGTGTTAATTGTATTATTCCTTTAACTGCCGATTTCCCTTATGTAATTCCTGTTTAACTGCCGATTTTCCCTTATGTAATTCCTGTTTAATTGACTGCTCCTAGCCCAAATTTGGTTTTAAGTTATTTTTACCTTTTCCTGTATTTTACTATAAGTTACAACCGTTTGCTCGGTGAGTTCAGTTGATTTGTTGCCTTCCTGAGAGTGCCTTTAAAGCGGATTCCAAGCTATACTAGCTTTTGGTATGTTTCAGTATTTTATGTTTGTTTGAGCCCTAAGCTTAGCATGTATTTGTTTCCATTTGTATTTTTGTAGTGATTTTTGGGTTAGAATTTGCTTAGGTTAACCACACATTCCTTTTATCTTACTACTGTATTTTATTTATTTACTCTGACCTTTGTCACACAGCATGTAATTTCTCTGCTATATAAACTACAATTGTTTTCGTATTAGCAGCTGTAATATTTTGCTTACCTGCTTCCAGTTCATTGTTGCTATGATTCCTGTGTTTTCAGAACCAAATCATGGGTTCATTACACTAGTAGTTTCATTTTCCCCTTTCACTGTTTTATACTGTATTAGCTCCAGTTGTAACATTAAGCCTAGCTCGAAGTCTTTGTTGAATTCATGCCTCGTGTAGCTATCACTATTTTTGATAGTTTCTGTCACACAATTTCCTGTTTTCAAGTACTTTGTTTGTTTCCTTTCTTTTACTGAATTATTTCTGTCTGCAGGTTATCCTTTAGTGTTGAGTACTTTCTCCTAATTCATTTTAATCTTGTTACATCATTTAGCTCATTGGAGCTTTGTTTTCTTATTTATTGTTTAGTGTCACTCGTTCCCGTTTTTTTATTGTTCCGTTGCATTTATTTGCTGTGTAATAAACTTGTAAATCTTTCCTCGCATCTTTTGCTCTTACGTCGACCGTTTTGGCCGTCTTACACACTGAAACAATGTTGTGCCTAGACTTCCTAATTCTATGGCTGTCCCTATGTTCTTTAACAATGTTAAGGTCATTTTGGAGTGTTGATGCATAGCAATACCAGTGACATTCTATCCTTGATTCAGAGGAAGAGTCTAAAACACCTTCAGATTCCAAATCTTTGAAATAATTTCACCACCACCCATGTTGACCTGTTTCGAGAATAAAATGACCACCAACCTTTTATTCGTTGGTTTCTTGGAGGAGGCACATGATGAGCATCAGTATTGTCTCAGAAATAACATTGCACTGATGCTGAGAAACCATTGTCAGTTCCTAGATCTGTAATCAATCATACTGGACATCCTTCCAGTTCCTTTACAGTTTTCAAGAGGTATATTTCAACATTGTCTGGTGAGTTGTTGGAGCGGGACACCTCAAGCCATAAAATTTTTCTGCTAAATCAATCAATGGCCCCATGTATGGGAAACCCATAGGGCTTCAGTTTATCATACCCATCCATGTGCCAAGAATCATTGGTTGTAATATGACCTCTAAGCGGTGAGTTTTCCTTAACTGTGTACCTTCTGGTTCTAACTCTTTTAACATATCCTAAACTATTGTAAGTGGAACCTGCAAGCCCTCCATCTCCAAAGTGCGTCAAATTGTCCTGTATCTCACAGGTGATCCAGGACCATTAATAATCTCACTGACACGTTGTCTCACAATTTGTGCTGTATTTGAGTTATCCTTGGTAAAGGAAACCCCTTCTGCCTAGTCCCTATACTTTCAATCGCCTTAAAGGTGTGCTGTAACTTATTTCATGTTTGTGGTGTGTAGCAAGTAAAAGAATAATTTCTTCATAACTAAATTCACATTGGAAGTAATATTTGATAATGGTCTCTTCATCAACCTCTACTTCACTGCTAGATCCTTCACTGCTTGAATTTA
>NC_142530.1:25200464-25320464 GCF_964205215.1 Stylophora pistillata
CAACGAGGGTACGTTATTTTTTTCTATCATCATTTCAGCAACACAGGAAAGTGAAGCCACTCCAACTATCTCGAAAATAGATGTACAAAATGACCCTCTAAGAGGTGAGAGAACCAGCAGAAAAACGCGTGGAGAATTGGATGCTCTGTCCTTTTACGAATCAATTTCGCCTAAATTTGTATTTGTTCTAGTGTTTGAATCGCAAAAGAAAGTTTCTTCGAGTTTCAAAATGACGGTGCCTAATAAGAGTAATGCTTTCAACAATATTACTTATGAACTAACGATCGCCTCGTGGAACAGGCGATCACCGCTTTGACCAGCCGATTAGCCATTTCCAATTTGAGTGCTCCTCAGGAGGTTTATTTTTAATCATCAAAAGTTTCATGATAACTTTTACAATTGAATCGAAAGTTCTTGAACAGTTTTGGAATCTTATAATCAATAGTTTCATTCCCTGCCGTTCTTGAGGATGTCATGAAAGAGGGGGATGGGTGGGGGGGGGGGGGGGGGGGGGCTCGAGAGGACGATTCGCGTTTTCCGCCGAAGTATTTCCACCGTATGTCAGTCACCTTCACCACCTAACAGAACTATCTCCAGCAAATGGTGCAGAAGGGGTTTGGAAAGCTTTATAAATAAAAGCCAACCGAATAACTTCACTTAATAGCCAAGACACAGAGAAGACTCCCCACAACTACATATGTTTTATTTGAAATGAAATGCGCAAATAATTGTTTCTGAATTCTTGTCCTTTTTTTGGAGAGCTCTAAGCTTCTTTACAAGATCAAACTTCGTTTTTAAGCAACAAAGGTTGGCATTATCCGTAAAAAGTCGTTACATTAACTTCAAAATCATTAACACTCAAGCGGCACGTTTTCAGATAAAGCGAAAGTATGTCTCAAGAAAGGAAACATAGAATACAGAAAAGGACAAACTAATGAAGCGATGAACTCCTACACGGAAGGACTTCAAGTGAACTGCAAAGATACACGGCTGAACGCCAAGCTTTATAGCAACAGGGCAGCAGCTCATTTTCATTTGGGTAAGAATTCTCTGCTAAAACTACTAAATCCTCCACGAGGCGTAAGATAATGAAATAAAGAGTCTGGAACTATTTGAACTTGATTTATCGACGCCTGAAGTTTTCTCCGCATTTTATTTAAAAACATTGGTCATATGAATATCTTATGTTGAACGAACACGCAGAAATGCTCTGCAAAGAAGCAGTTCTTGAGAAAACCGCCTTTCATCACATTTTTTTAGAAGTTCCTAACTTATAGGTGATAGCAAGAGCCCTCTTGCACGAATGGCGCCCACTCTTGCCAGTCACTGGTCACAGACCTCATATAATTTGAATTTGTTCAAAACAACCATTGCTATTTCCAGTGACCTTTAGGGATTTTATCATGGTTAAATACGGTTGCTCTCGTTGGGTTTCGAGTCCTAAGGAGACGCTTTCGTTTGGGATAACGTGGGGATCCTTTGGCACGTTTGATAATGATGACAATAATCATAATGATATCTGCGATTTAATGGTCAGTGATTTTTCGGCGAACGACGTGAACTAAAACGGAGACATCGTCAAATGCGACACCCCAGATTTGATAAAAAAAACTCTTTTAATCACGATTATTTATCAGAACTCTTCGGGAGTACTCACTCTGACTACCAGCCTGCCGAGATGATTCTCTTTGTTTGAGAGACACGCCAGAGACAATAGCTTAGACTATTTCTCAGTTACGAGCAGATGACTTCTCAAACTCATGCAGGCTGAGGTGGGAAAAGCAAGAGATCCTCTCAAAAAATGTCGCAAAAATAATCAAATGTAGTCAAAGCAAATACAACAACCGAATTTTCAAATCCAAGGCAACTACTAATATTTAAGTCAGGTCTTCAAGCTTTCAAAGAACAACACGAAGTATTTTCGTCCTGTAAAACTTTCTCCTCAACATCTCATTCACTGACTGATTTATTAAGAAAAGTGGGAAAATCACAAACAAAAAACTTGGGTATCTGTTGGCCTATTCAGCCTCAAAAACAAAATCCTGCATGGGACCAAAATGATACAATAAAAGCGTTGTGGTGCTTCTTTGATCGGTATTCCTCTCAACAATCATGTAGTGTGTTTAGAATCGTCCAAGATGAACTTTGTGAGCTGAGCTGGGATCAAATTCAGTTAATTACGACCAGTAACCAGTTTTAAAATGCCTGTGTGGCTCTATTCCTTCCGTGTCGTTTGTTGATTTTCGAGTGGTACGAAGGAGGGTAAAACCTAAAACCGTTTTCTTCTTAATTTTACCCAGTAAAATGATTGTCGCCTTAATTGAAAGACAATCCTGGGACAGGCAAATAAACGGATGTTACACGTTAATTACAATTGATGTGTAACGACCACTTACACTTAACTCTTGAATGACATAGGAAACTACGAGGAATGTCTCAGTGATGCAACAGTTTCCGTTCAGTTGGAACCCAACTCAATGAAAGCCATAAAGAAAGGTGGGATTTTCAACCATAGGTTATCAAAACCCTTTCAACGTCTTCGTCGAAAGGGAACTGTGTGGATTACGTCAGTTGACTTCATCTCGGGTGTCAATGATATCCGGAGCGGAAATGTTTGCTATATTGGAAGTTAGGGTCAACAAGGTTGCAGTTTAACCTATATTAATATTGATACCACAAGATAATTTGGTTTTATTAACTGAGTTGATATTGTAAATTGGCCACCAGAAAGACAAGTCGAGCGTTAGCCCTTCGTCAGAACGCTCTGACGGAGGGCTAACGCAAAAAGGATTTGGCTCTAAAAACTCTCTACGGCGGCCAATTTACATTGTCAAAGCAGTTAATAAAATTAATTTATTTTGTTATATCCCCCACCGACGCAGCACCACAGTTTCTTTAGTAACGTACCCACTGTATTGGTAACAGCTTTGCATTAGTCCTTATTATTCATTTTCACCTATTCCACTAGTTCAAATTGCCGGAAAAAACACTAAGTCAATTTTCCTATATTTTAGCGTTGACGGTAATGAAACACCTCTTACCACCCACTATTTCCTTCCTTTCAGGAGCCAACGCTTGTGTCAAGCTTTGCTTGTATAAAGAAGCAAGGAGCTGGTTGTACAAAGGATTGTCCGTATCCTTTGCATTGATAAATGTTTCAAACGTAACACGCAAAGCAAAGCAGGCAATATTTACTTACACCGCAATGAGCAATGACAAGGACCAGAGTTTAAAAGACCCTGGTTGGTGTGTCTAGAGGTTAAATCACCGTGACGTCTAAAACTAAAAAGAAAATTGTACTTGGAGAGCTCGTTAAGAGTATTATTAAGATAGTAACTCCACTTTTTACACTTCTACCTAATATTCCATTATTTCTGAAAAGCAAATTTCCTCTAAATGTTCACAAATCTTCTTAGCAGCTATTTATCCTTAACTCGCTTTAAGATTGATGAGAATAACAAGCCTCTGCTAAATTTGCTGGACAAAACCAACACTGAACTAAAGGCCAGGAAGAGAATAAGCTATATCTATCTCGGCTGCGCTTATTCTGAACAGTTCAGAACAGAAATCGAGTACCATCAACATGATTTAGAAATTGCTAAAAAAGTGGGAGACAAGGCAAGAGAGGGACGAAGATGTGCCAGTCTCGGCGGCGCTTATTTGCATCTAGGACAGTTCAAAACAGCAATCAAGTACATTCAACGTAATTTACAAATTGCGAAAGAAGTGGGAGACAAGGCCGAAGAGGGAAGAAGTTACTGCAATCTCGGCTGCGTTTATCGTAGTCTAGGAGAGTTCAAAACAGCAATCGGGTACTTTCAACGTTATCTAGAAATTGCTAAAGAAGTGGGAGACAAGGCCGGAGAGGGAGTAAGCTATTGCAATCTCGGCAGCGTTTATCATGCTTTAAGACAGTTCAAAACAGCAATCGGGTACTTTCAACGTCATCTAGAAATTGCTAAAGAAGTGGGAGACAAGGCCGGAGAGGGAACAGGTTATTGCAGTCTCGGCGGCGCTTATAATAGTCTAGGACAGTTCAAAACAGCAATCGGGTACCATCAACGGCATCTAAAAATTGCTAAAGAAGTGGGAGACAAGGCCGGAGAGGGAGCGAGTTATGCTAATCTCGGCTGCGCTTATAATGGTCTAGGAGAGTTCAAAAATGCAATCGGGTACCATCAACGTCGTCTAGAAATTGCTAAAGAAGTGGGAGACAAGGCCGGAGAGGGAACAAGCTATGCCACTCTCGGCTGCGCTTATTTTCGTCTAGGACAGTTCAAAACAGCAATCAATTGCCATCAACGTCATCTAGAAATTGCTAAAGAAGCGGGAAACAAGGCCGAAGAGCGTATAGGTTATTGCAATCTCGGCAGCGCTTATGGTCGTCTAGGATTGTTCAAAACAGCAATGGAGTACCAACAACGTCAACTAAAAATTGCTAAAGAAGTGGAAGACAAGGCCGGAGAGGGATCTAGTTATAGCAATCTCGGCAGCTGTTATGGTAGTTTAGGAAAGTTGCAAATAGCAATCGAGTACTATCAACGTCATCTAGAAATTGCTAAAGAAGTGGGAGACAAGACCATAGAGGGAACAATTTATGGAAATCTCGGCTGCGCTTACAATAAACTAAAACTGTTCGAAACAGCAATGAGATACCATCAACGTCATCTAGAAATTGCTAAAGAAGTGGGAGACAAGGCCGGAGAGGGAGCAAGTTATCGCAATCTCGGCTGCTCTTATGCTGGGCTAAGACAGTTGAAAACAGCAATCGAGTACCTTCAGCGTGATCTAGAAATTACTAAAGAAGTGGGAAACAAAGCAGAAGAGGCAAGCTCACTCGGTCTACTTGGAAAATGTTTGGAGTGGGAAGGAAATCTCAAGGGAGCGCTTGACGTCTATGATTTGAGTGTAGAGATTCATGATGATATCATGGATCGTCTTCAGTTTAACGACATCTGGAAGATTTCCTATCGCAATCAGCACAAAGATGCTTACACAGGTTTGTGGTTCATAAAGCTAAGTCTAGGTGAAGTTGTTCAAGCTCTCTTTGCCGCAGAAAAAGGACGTGCTCAAGCTCTGAGAGATCTCCTGAGTTCCAAATATCAGTTTGGAGACTCTTCAAAATATAGCAGCCCCTGCGTTTCTTTGAGTTGTGTTCCATCGAGTACAGTTTTCATAGCTATCAGTGGGCCTTACGTTTACTTCTGGGTTGTCCTTGGCAATGGTAATGTCCATCTGAGAAAGGTACATGTCAACAATTACAGATATCAGGATGAACTGGAATTTTTCATCAAGAAGATGAACAGAGATGCCCTTGAGGAGATCGGTGCTAGTAGAGATGCTGTAACCGGCGAGAATCCGCAAATTGATTCGCTGAAAGAGGAGGAAGTGGCGAACGATGTGATTCTAATTGATGTGAAGTCTTCACAATCAACAGCACTGCAGAAGCTATATGATATCATCATTACTCCCATCGGCGATCTGATCGTCGGCAACGAGCTCATAGTTGTTCCTGAGGGGCCATTTTGCCTTGTACCCTATGCAGCTTTAGAGGACCCGAAGTCAACATATCTAAGTGACTCTCTCAGAATTCGCGTGCTTCCCTCCCTGACGACTTTACGATTAATTGATGATTGTCCAGATGAATTCCACATGAAGAGTGGTGCTTTGCTTGTCGGCGACCCATGTTTCAAACATATCCTTTATCAGGGAAACCGGTTGTCACAGCTTCCGGGAGCAAAGAAAGAAGTTGAGATGATCGGACGGATCTTCAACATTTCCCCTCTAATAAGAGAAATGGCTTCAAAATATGAAGTCTTAAAACGACTGTCATCCGTGGCTTTAGTACACATTGCATCTCATGGTAAAATGGAAACTGGAGAAATCCTGTTGGCTCCAAACACCACAAGAGAAAACACTCAGCCTCAAGAGATGGACTATCTAATGACGATGAAAGATGTCCTACAAGCTGGGTTGCGAGCGCAACTAGTTGTTCTAAGTTGTTGTCACACTGCCCGTGGGGAGGTCATGGCTGAGGGTGTGGTCGGCATCGCGCGAGCATTTTTGGGTGCCGGTGCTAGATCGGTTGTGGTAACGTTGTGGGCGATTGAGGACGAGGCAACCCTGGAGTTCATGAGTTTCTTCTACGATGCACTGACTAAAGGAAAGAGGGCAAGTGAAGCTCTTAATGAAGCCATGAAGTGTTTGAGAGAATCTGGAAATTTCAAGGATGTGAAACAGTGGGCACCATTCGTACTCATTGGTGATGATGTTCAACTGGATTTCAAGGACATGTAGATGCTGAACAATGTAATTACTTTGTCTATAACTTTAATTCAGTACTAAGCGGCTTCAGATAAAAAAGATAGCTTTATATGTAAGCATAAATGTTTCCTTTTTGCCATACACTATTTTTTCCATAGGCTAGCAGTCTCCTTAATGCACAAGGAAACTGAGATGCCATGCAAATGACTCGACACATTTACTACGATAACATTTTTCGTAGAAAACATGAAAGGTTAAAAATAACTTTCGTTTGAACTAATCCTGTTGTGCAGTGTCTCGTTTTATTTCGTATAGCCGAATTAAGGAAACAAATTTACGGCAATTCAAAAGGCTCCCTTAAGTTTGCTCTTTTTAATGTATTTTTTTATTATCTTTTAGTTGAGGAAGGAAGCCTTGAAGAAAGAAGGCTGATGCAGTGAAAAGTTTCCTACAGATGTTAATGTTTGTAACAAAACCCGCTGGGCTACCGATGAAATGTCTGTGAGAGTCCTCTTTTTAAAACAGGGGGAACCAAATGACGGTTAAACTTAAAAATTCAATAAGAGCCCCTGTGGATTTCTATTGTTTCAAAAATTGTTTTTCCGTTTTTTAGAAATGCTCTTGGATTTTGGACATATCAAATAGAAAGAACTTTGAAGTGTCTTAATCACTCATGTCTGGTTCAAACTAGTTTATAATGTTATTTTTGTTAATAAGTGATGTCTTGAAATGATCATGACTGGCTAGGTAGCTGTAATCTAATATGAATGAAGTCGTTACCTTTCGTCTTAGTCGAAAAAGTTTTTTTTTCAATTTTTTTTATCTATTTTTTGCCGTATAGCTGAGTGAGAGTTATGTGCTTGTACAAAGAGTTTCCAAAGAACTTGAAGAAGAATCAGTTGTCCCGCAATTGTTCGATAATCTTAGTTCCAGTCGAATGGAATTGCGTGACTAGCTTTTCGAGGAATTTTACTTAGTTATTTGTTATCAAAGTTATTTTGTGCATCTTATAATTATTAATTCGTTTTGCCAGACTTTGAATGTCTGAATCTAACTTTTATGGCCAAGGTTTAAGCTTGTTTCTACCAATATTTAGAAAGATTTGTCTTTTGCGTTTGATTGCGGTACGTTGTACCTTTTGTAAATGCATCAGATACATTTTAAGAAAGCTGTTAAGAACCAATTGTTCAACTGGAAAACGAAAGGCTTAACTGCGTAATTTAATTTTCTTTTCTTATTTTCGGAAACTGCGTGACAGTTTCAGAGTTATGTCTCATACGAAAGGTCGAGGGGAAAAGTTCAGAAAGTTTAAGTTGGAGCCGGATGATGTTATGTCCAGGCACTCCAATTGTTGTATTGACCTGTTTTTCACTTTCTTTGTAATTGTTTTTGCATTAAATGCTGTTGGTTTAAGTTACGGAAGAGTGGGATTTTGGAATTTATTGACGGGGGTGTGCTGCATAGTGATGGGAGAGATATCTGCCGAACAAAAACCAGCAACCACAACGAAAACAACAAACAGCAACAACAAAATAAAATTTCTGGTATGTTAGCAGCTCCAATCTCCCATGGGGAGAAAAAGCATTGATGAACTGCTTGTACGACCCTGAATCTTATGAGTTTTCGTATTGAAGAACACCTCGAAATTTGCGACGTTATGTCTCGTGATAAGCCGTCATTCTGAAAAAAAAAAAAAAAATCGTTAACCTCCAAATGGCCAAATTTAGGCGTCTGTCGTCAGAACCGCCAGTTACAGCGAATCTCACTTGTGGCTTTATTTTTTTATTGATGATAATGAATAGACCACAGAAATACTATGAGGATATGTTTTGAAGAGGTTAATTGGAACTTAAAAGATTATTACTGTAAAACAAGCTCTCGATTATTTAAAAGAACATTTACTATGCCGGAAAGGGAACTATTTCGGTCAGTGACCTTTCTTCCGATAATGGAAACTTTCTAAAGGGTGTTAGCTGTTAAATGCAAATCTACGTCCCATAGAATATTTCCAGTTAAGGAGCATCGTCGATACAGTCCTATTGCACAGAGACGAATTGTCAGACAAAATAAAGAGCACCTTTCTCCACATATTGAAGATTATAATATTTTCAAACCGGAAACGATAAGGTGGTTTTATTGAAGTTCTCATCCAAATATATCACGCGAAAACCGAATTCAATAATTGTTTTATCATACATTTTACATTTGCAAGAGAAGACACATTTAATTTGCACAGGCACCGAGCGCCGTTTGTCATATATTGTGAGTGAAAAGTCTTTTATTTCGCCGTTTTAAATCAACACACTTTGCTAGAAATACCTTGTTCGCTTCAGCCTGTTGAGTCCAAATCTTAAACAGGTCAAGGAACTTTTCGAGTACGGGCTGCCATCACTTTTTTTTGCGCCGACGTTTGCTTCTCCAGAACACTGGCCAGTGTATTATTCTTTATACGAAAACACGATGGATTTTGAGTTTTTATAATTTAAAATTTATAATTTTTTTTATAATTTAAAATTTATAATGTATAATTTATAATTTAAAAATCCAACTTCTTTACAAAACGATGCTCATGTGTTCTCTACATGTGCATGTCCAAACGTGTAATACCGCTGATCATTACAGTCAGACCGGTTTTACCTTGTGGTTCCTTCAGGTTTTTCTCCCACCAATAATTATTCAGAGTTTTTACACTTGTTTTTGTTGTCCTCCTAGTGTTTTTTGAATCTTTGTTCACGATAAAAACTTCTATTTCTCCTCGGAAACAGAGGCGAGGCGTTGAGCCATTTCTGTAAAAGTTTGATAACACTACAAGGGCGAGGGGCTTGGAAAGTAGGTAGACTTTGAACTCGACCCGATAACCCAAAATCTGCTGCAGATATTGGGTTATCTTGTCAACTTTACATGGTATTATATATTGACTGAATGTTCTCGACCAATCAGGTTTCTCATGGTAAGGCTAATGTATAATTATAATATCATATGTAAGAATGAGATGATTTTAAGGCTCAACATAACGGACTCACCGTTATGTTCCTTTTATAGACGGGAGAATGAAATGTTAGAGTGTTTGTCTTCCTCTTGTAACGTAGCAAAGACGTTTAGAAGACTTTCCATTTGTGGCTTATTGACTGTGATGTAAAAACATTCATCCTTTGAAGATAGTGGAGATTGTCTTCGTACTTTTCGAATTGATGTTGATAGCTAAGTATTATCCACGTTTTGTGTCAGTAGATAAGACTCAAAAGCCTTTTTGCTTCTTCTCAGAGCCCCTGGCGATGTATTCCTCAGTAAAATTGTAAAATATTCTCATCGAAAGCTTTACAACATCATTTACCAAGAAAATGACTTCAGCATAAATCATCGAGATTTTCTCGGAAATGAAAAATGCCTCGTTTGCCATTCAAGATAACACAGAAGTAGCTAGAAGTGTCAACGTAAACGAGCTATTGCTAAAGATAAATGCTGTGTGTTAGGGTTAACGTTCGCTATAGGCTACCATAGAGTAACGTGTGCACAGACCAAGTGTTCAACACAACAGCTTTAATAGAATACGTTGAACTTAAGATACATTGATAGATATATGGATAATCACGTGACTGCGGTTAAGGGTCTGCCGTTTAGAATCAAGATTATGTAATAGCTGAGGCATTTATCCAGTAGGAACAAACACTACAATAATACATTTTTGCTTTCAATTAACTCAATCTCAACTCTCGGAAAAGCTTAGACGAGCTGCAATGAACACGTGCGGGTAGTTCCAAGAAATCCGTCCTTACCAGGAGACAAACAGTCAAATCAGACATGCAAAACAGAGAAATATTGATCTTTTATTGATAAAATAGTTCCCTTCCCTGATGCGCTAAACCTTTATTCTTTATTTAGCCTAACATTACTCATATCATGCGATCATTGGTTGTAAAAGCTCATTTTTAGCTTAGTTTAAACCACGTTTGTAAGAGCTGTTGCTGAGATTTTTCACTCTGGACACTAAGAGCCAGTGTTACGCTCAGGCTTAAGGCCAAATCGTAATCGGAAGTCTGGAAAACTATTTTGCGTATTACTTACGTTAAATTAAATTAAGTTCTTTCCTTTGGCTTAGTTGTTGAGATGGCAAAGCTGGTCAAGGCTGACTTGTTTTGCAGAAGGGCGATTAATGATTAATAAGCACCTGTTTCGGACTGAAAACTTATTTCAGGCGCTGAATTTGTAATTTGTTTCCTTGGAGCTCTCTGATTGGTCGTTTTTTTTGAAAATAAGGTGAATGGGGCACTTCTCGTATGAAGTAACCACGTTTTATTGTTGAACACCGGTTGAACTATATTTGGATAGGGAGTGGAGGGTGGGGGGCATTGGGAATGAGGGGTGGGGGAGTGGGAAGTTGACGGGGTAGGACGCAAAAAAAAGAATCACGACAGCTATCCTAACAAGCCATATAGGAATAATTGGGCCGGATCTTTTATTTCCCGAAAAAGACCCACTAAATCATTTGGAATATCAATTTAACTTACGTTTTATTGATAGTACATAAAAGTCCCTAAGCACTTCACTCTGAGGAGTTTTGACACAACTAAGACAATGGTTAAAGGAGTTAAAACACCTGTTCCGTATTTAATCCTTAATTATTAATCGTTATCAATGAAGCTTGTCATCGGATTGAGGTTGCTCCCCGTCTCCTTCCTTTGCTGCTTTACTCTCGTCTGCCGCTCGCTGAGCACGCGTGGGAAAAGTTCCTTTTTTTACTACACGTCGTTTTTTTTCGCTTCAGTGCTCTGAATACGTGCTGCTGCCTCTTTGTCCATCTCCGTCTTTGCCTTCCCTTCAGATTTCTGATTGCCTTTATCGTCCATTGCACAGGTTTCACTAAGACAACAATTGAACTACTGTTTATATCTCAAATTTATCGCTTTTTGTCTAGAGAACGTTACTCCCCGGAAAAAATATAACCCCACTTTGATTCGGTTGGTAACACGAATGGTTATGAAAAATATATATCTTACACATTTTCCTTACCTATTTGAAATGTGCTTTATTCGCCTAGCACAATACAAAGAATAAATCTTTGTTCACAGAGTACGTTACCAGTCTGTGATTACTGAAATCGTGTGGGTATACGTTGGTACTGAATATGTCTATCCAATCATGCTAATAGAGCCTATATTTCTTTCTTACTCTGTTTGCTCAGTGCAATTATGAAGTCTTAAATCACAGACGGTTTGCCCGGTAACTTTGAAGAACATTAACATCGTCTAGCTTGAATTATTTAATACCTGATAGAAAATTTAGACATCGACCATCCCTAGACTACAGCTGAACGGCCTTATCTTTCATATTGAAGTTTTATGACTTTTCCGAGTTTGATAACTTTTCAGATTGTTCCTTTCAGTTCATTAGAGATGAACTAACGCGGGTTGTTTTTTAGCGACTGACGACCAGTTATCAGAACCAAGTTTAGCCGTTGTTTAACAAAATTGCGTTCAAAGCCATCCTCAATTTAGTCGAACCTTTATTCTCATGAACAGTGTTAAGAGAGCCGAGAGCTAGCAGTGGAAGGACGTGCATTTAATGAAAACAACCCACTTAGAGAAAATACGTAAGGCCCGCTGCTTGCGTAAATACGTGGTTTGGGTTAGACCTCGTGTAAATAACCTTTGGAAAAGGTCTTGATATCAAGACAAATAATGATTCCACCTTATCTCTGTATATAGTAAAAATAGGAGAGAGACAAACACAGTAAATTACTGACGTATTGTAAGAGAGCGGGTATAAAAAGCACGAATTACTCCTTGGCGATTGCACTAACCTCCTTTCTTTTGTCTTCTCTCTGAAACTGTTTACGAGCTTCGTGATATTCAGTTATTTGAATAGCAGAGTTGATTCTCAGAAAAATCCCGTCAGCATAAATTATGATAATGCTTTCTTGGAAACTGAATTTTTTTTCAACTGGTAATTAATACCGGAAGAAGAAGAAGAATCTGGTGTGCTGGTGACAATGTCCTCGCTAGTTTCAATTCCTCAATAGGAACTCTCGTTAAAATACAACTAAGTTGTCATGCGTATGATACACGATCCTCGCAGTAGATAGCGCCATTTATGCAATAGCGAAAATCAGACCTGAAAAAAAATCAGGCCTGTACGGGACTCGAACCACTGACCTCTGCGATACTAGTGCAGCGCTCTACCAATTGAGCTAACAAGCCAACTGGGAGCAGGCCGTTAAGCTGATTCGTAATAAACCCGTGAAAGTGATAAATGAGATACAATGAAGATATGAAGTTCATATATTTTGAACTGCGGTATTAGATACGTATGATGCACGATCCTCGCAGTAGATAGCGCTATTTATGCAATAGCGAAAATCAGACCTGAAAAAAAATCAGGCCTGTACGGGACTCGAACCACTGACCTCTGCGGTACTAGTGCAGCGCTCTACCAATTGAGCTAACAAGCCAACTGGTTTTCGCTATTGCATAAATAGCGCTATCTACTGCGAGGATCGTGCATCATACGTATCTAATACCGCAGTTCAAAATATATGAACTTCATATATTCATTGTATCTTAAGTTGTCATGATCGATATGCACGCTCAGCCGTGTGCACACAGAAGTACAGGGCATGATAGTTCTATGTGAGTTATCATTTAGCGCGACTAAGCATTATTTCTCTCATACTGCTGTTGCCCTTTTAAATATCAAGATGGTAAGCCCTATATCAAGTGCTTTGTGAAAATATCGCAAAAATCTTAAGATAATAAGCGCGCCTTGTTTCCTCAATAATTTCCATTATTTCTAGTTGAGTTCGATAAATTATATGCGCTTTGTTTGATATTTTGGATAGTTAGGAGACAGATTTGTATCTGGCACAATGTTAGGGAGATTCCAATGACAGAAAGGAAGTCATTGATTGCTAAATTTCTTTTCACAAACGATTGTTTTTAAAATAGCGAGACTTCCCTTCATTCGACGATCGAGCTTCAAATTTACCACCTCATTCAATTTGCGCTTTTTTTTTGCCAAAATATTTCGCCGTGTTTTTAGACCTCTGAAAAAAAAAAAAAGATTTCTTGATAACGGTCATCGTTAGCCACCTTACATTAATCGAAAGGAAACCTCTCTATTCCGATCAGTAGTGCATTCTTTGGCTTGTGGCCCGAGTAACTAAATGCCTGGGGACGATTTTCATCTTGAATATAATCACCTCAAACTTTATTTATGGACCAATCGATTAATTTCAAATACTAGATCGCTTTAACTAAGAAAATGAGTTCGATAAATATACAGCCTCTCCAACTGAAAGAATTTCGTTACTTGTTTATTTCCAACCAGCATACAACAGTTCATTAAATCCAGTCTTTCTGAAAAATAAGGACAAGAAGTTATCTCCAATAAACGAAAGTCTATTTAGAAGTTTAAATTCATCGCACTTGAGATCAGTCACCAAATAAACCCTGAGCGTTTTCTGCAATCGCCGGAATTACAGTAAATTTTCGTATATGAGTCCTTCCGGGTGTGGAAAATAAAGCAGAAAACAGCTTTTGCTTTTAAAGATATTAACTTATATTTCACCATACCTGCAGTTGATTTTTGCTTTGAAATTTGCATGGGGGCTGACAGCAGTAATCGTATGCCTAATAGCACTTCCAAGAAGAGGATCGGGTCTTTCGACTCAGTCTTTTCTCTTTTTCTGGAAATTTGTTGCTATCCTCTTTTGGTGGCGACAACTTTCGTTTAAGGAGCTCATGAAATTGAGATCTCGGCTTGTGGCAAAGCTTTTTGTTTATTCAGTGTACATTTAAATAGTTTTATAATGTTAAAATTCTTCGCTAAAGAAAACAAGAAAAGGCTGCACGATTACATTTCGGGATAAGAATCTCGCATAAAGAAACATGAAATTAGGTCATCGGACGAAGCTGGAATGGTCAAAAAACGTTACAAAAAAAAAGAAAAATAATCAATATTTGACATATTTCTACTTCGAGAAAATTTAAATCCATCCCATCTTATCTAGAATTCAACTTATTTTCTGTTCCATGGCAGATCAAAAAGCTAAAAAAAATATGGCCTTTTCATTTGGCTTCGCAGGGTATTCCATGGCTCCTAGTCCTCATCATGGAATGTCTCAGTGACCATAGTCATCCTTAATATCATCACCATTGTTGTATTTGAGAAGAAGAAGCGTCAGCTGTAACGGCGGAGTACATATTTGATCATCCATCTGGCGATAGTTGATCTCGTAGTGGGCGCAGTCTCTGGACCACTGCAAATTGAACACAGAATGGCTACGATCTGCAATCTATGGACGTACAATCGTTTTGGTGGAGGAAGGAAAACCGGAGAACTCGGGCAATTGGAACTTTCTATGGATTTTTCTGAGAATGTTACCGCAGTAACACCAATGATTGTCATGATATTTAGAACTTTATTTTCTTCCATTTTATTTATTTTCTCTAACGTTCACCGTTTGCATCCACATTTTATAAACTCTCAAATTACTAAAGGTGTATTTACTAACTCGAGGAAAAATATTAACATCTGCGCTGCAACCCTTTCATAAAGCGATGAAAAAAACTGAAGTTTACAAGAAAGTCTTATTCAAGCATTGTTCAGTGTCCACGTAAGATGTTGGATAAGGACTTCATTAGTTCCAAGTCAATAGTTTTCAAGTCAAATTAAAACTGTATGTCCACTAATAGTCAATGGAAGTCTGCTTAGGTCAATACTCTCTTTTTACCCACTTTGATAAACAGTGAAGCTCATTTGCATTTAGGCGGATGACGTTCCAGGCATTTACGTAACGCGGTGTATTTCGAAGGGGGCGAATCATGCGAAACACTTAGAAGAAACCTTTTCTTTCATCTCCTAACTTATCTCGCTAACGCGTTAAAAACTGAAGTTATCAAAGTTGATCCTTTGAATTGTCCTTTCGACATGAATCCTGGCTTCTGCTATTTTTTCAGACCTTTCCCCCTTTTCTTTTTTCATTTGTGACCTCCCTTGCCCTTTAAAATTCGGAATAGTAACCTTAACCCCACTTTCACGGATTGTATCACTTATATGAAACCCCCTATTAGCCACAACCTCATCTCCCTGCTCCAATGTTGCTAAAAAGTCAGCACTATTTTCCGTAATGTGCTTGTCAGATGTTCTCCCACCCCAAGCCCTGGAAACATAAATGATAGCAACACAAGTATTAATGGCTACTAAAAACTTAAAAGTGCTGTGGCTCTTATAATTTGAATAAATTTTCTTGTTAGCCTGTAGCGAAGATGGCTTTTGCGCAAAAATTTCTGTACAGTCAATAATAACATTCAAATGAGGGAATTTTGAGAACTGCTTTGCCTTGCAAGGATCTTCATAGTAACTGGGCATCTGGCACGGGTCCTTCAAATAAAAATGTAGTAAATTTACCCAAGTGGTGAATATTTTACTCACACTTGATTCACTTAAGCTAAATCTCAGGGTCAGGTCTGTTAATGATAAATCAGATACAATGGATATCCATTGTATCTGATTTATCATCACGGGTTTATTACGAATCAACTTAACGGCCTGCTTCCAGTTGGCTTGTTAGCTCAATTGGTAGAGCGCTGCACTAGTATCGCAGAGGTCAGTGGTTCGAATTCCGTACAGGCCTGGTCTTTTTTTCAGGTCTGATTTTCGCCATTGCATAAATAGCGCTCTCTACTGCAAGGATCGTGCATCATACGTATCTACAACCGCAGTTCAAAATATATAAACTTCATATATCCATTGTACCGAATTCAGTTATATTGTTCCAGAGTCTAAGAAGTCAAGGCAAAAAAGTTGTTTTTATTTTAAACTCCAGACGCAATAATTGATATGGTGGGCTTTTAAATTGACAAGTCTCAAAGGGAAAACGAGAGAGAGAAAAAATCATCTATTTTTGATGGACTTTAATTAGAAAAAAACCCTGATTTTTTAATTTTTAATTTACGGTGTAAATGTTTCCTCGGCCAGTTAAGCTGCTTCCTCTGGTGTTAAAACTTCTCGCGTAAAAACGTAAAGCTTTTAAAACTGCACTCAAGGCTTTTTGAAAATTATTAGTCTCCATGAATTGATATTTATATATTGATTCCCCATACAAAGCTGTTTCGCCGGCGGTTGCAAGTTTGGTTCATGAAGACACCAGAACTTCTTCATTACATTACGACGTACAGGTGAAGTATAGCTTGACCTGTTATTCCCGTTCCAGCTGCAGTCACCATATCATTTTCCGCACATCATCCGTCGGTCATTCGGACAACTAAATTCGAGTTTTGATAATGATATTTTTACTTTGTCTCATTGTTCCTTGGCTTAACTTTTATTCAAATTCTAACTCAGTAATCAAGACGATTCGAAGCACTTTGAATATCAGTAAGGTATGTTAGATATCTGTGTGTCTTTATTGTTCAAAAGATAAAATTACATATCTTATGTTACATCTAATACAGGAAGTACACTTTCACAAAGCTACATTATACTTAAAAACAATTCTATTAAAAAATGTATTCTTAAAACGGTTTGTGCGAATAGCGGGCATGACAGGGGATTTATTTCTCAAATTATACTTCGTGATCTTGGTCTCAGGGAAGTAGGCTCTAAGAGGATGGCTCAGGATAGTTGAAACCTTGCGACAAATTTTGTGATCTTGCGTTTATATATCTAATCATATCCTTTGCAAATTATATCTTTGACGAGATGAGAAAAACAGAATCAGTATGGATGGCCTGATGTGATGGATATGGCCTTTAGTAAGTCTGTGGTTAAATTTTGGATTTAAATTTTCGCTTGCTTTTTTTTATTTCTGTGAATTATTATTTCACATCCCTTGCTTAAAGCTTGTTTTTCCTTCCTTTCTTCCTCGTTCATGAAAAGACGAAAAATGACATCTTTCTTGTTTTGATTACTTAGACCAAATCGATTTACTCGCTAAGGGCCCGAGTGCATTGGGCTGACAAAATTTGTTTTCTCCAGCAAAAATCTCGACAAAATTTGTCAATCGAGGGCGCATTGAAAAACCAGCGAAAGTTTTGTTAACCACCAAATTTTAGTCCCCTGGATACACAATTTGAGCAATATTAAGACCTGGGGATTCAGCTAAACATAAACTTGGGAGCCATAATAGTTGCATTCTGAGTATCCTTGGTACTGATTGTTATGCAGCATCCCGAGGTTTGATTGCCGCGTAAAAATGAAATATTTTGGCGGTCTTCTGCCTGAAAGGCTCGCCTATAAAAAGCGAGATAACTTTCTTGATTGACGTAGTCCTTCAAATCGTGGCTTGTGAATATGAAATATCTGGCAGATTTCACGCTGCCAAAACTTTGTCCTGCTTCGAGGCGGGACGACGGCACCTTTGAAGTTTAGTCAGGCTCGACAAAGTTTGGTAGGATAAAAAATAACGGGGCGCATTTGTTTCACTGACCTGAAGACAGATTTCTTCGCAAAAGGAACAAAAATTGGCTTAGTGCACCTGGGCCCTTAACTTGTTTACAAACATGACATTTGCGACAATGCTGCTCAGTAGCAGTAGGTTGGACGCGGGTCACGTGTAAACCCTATTAAGACACTTTTCATCAACTGTCAAGGCCAACTACCGACCAAATTTTTTTTGTTTTTCAAATTGTTAATTGACATTGTATCGTATGTTACAGTTCAACTACTGTAGCTCAGTTACATCTATTGCAGCCAACATCAGAAACTTTACGTAGCACCGAGAAGGGGATTATGTCATCGTATTCGGCTTCGCAGTGCATTCCTTGGCTCATAGTCCTCATCATTGAATGTCTGGTCATTGTCACCCTTAATATCATCGCCATTGTTGTATTTGTGAAGAAGAAGCGTCAACTGCAGCGGCGGAGTACATATTTGATCATCCATCTGGCGATAGTCGATCTCTTATTGGGCGCAGTCTCTGGGGCGACGTTCTGTAATCTATGGACGTACAATTGGGAGCTTAGATTGTCTGTTCTTTCGAAACTGGCATTTGCAAATTTATTCTTTCTCACTTCCCTTACTAATTTTGTTGCCATTTCACTAGAAAGGCTACATGCAACATCAGGCATCGCTTTATTGAGAAAGGGGTTTATCGAGTAATAATAATTGTCATTTGGTTAACAGGGATAGCTAGAGAACCCGCTCAAATACCGTTATATGAGATACTTGATAGTCATGAGAGGTTTGTTAACAATACCTTATACATTCCCTTTTATAGCATTTCTCTGTTTGTTATCTGTGTATCTTACATTTTTCATTCTTATCAAAGTACGCTTCAGTCGTCATCCTCAATTTCATTTAGCGGCTAAAAGAGAAAGAAAAATGACGGGTACCTCGCTTATCTTTTCACTTGTATCTTTGCTTTGTTTTCTACCCGCATTGGTTTATGTAATTTTTTTTTCGGCACAGATTACGATTCCTCGTGCTATTGTTAGACCTGTACTTATACTATGTTGCGTTACCGAGATCGCAACGGACTGGACGCTAATTTACGCCCATTGAGCTCACGTGATTTACATGCAACACATTTTTCTTTTCGTCTTGACATTTCGCAATACATGGTTTACTAAGGTGTTTTGATAAGATTGAGGGCCTTTTTTTCAACTGGAAGTGTGTATGTTTCTGACTTTAAATCTATGTACCTGACAAGGTTGGACAAATGTAAGTACTTTTGATTTCGTTACCCCTTTTCTGGTTTTTTCGGCACAAAGAGATTTGTTTTTTGATGTTCTTTAAATTTGTAATTGCAGCTTCAGATTATCGTCTCATTGTTTTCAATAAAATACTGAAATTCCAAGCCTTGTCGACTATTGCTCCATTGACGCATCGGTCCATACTATTCTTGGCCAACTCGGTCATAAATCCTATAGTTTATGCTTTGCGGATATCAGGATTCAGAGCAGGCGCAGTAAAAATAGCGCCAGTTGATCTGCCACTTCGAAATCTGAGGACACATTTGATTCACTGACTAACCCAAAATACGATTTAAGTTTGGTTTGATATCTTCAGGCGAAAGCTCATTTCTTTTGCTGGAGACGATGTTGCTTTAAAGAAAAACTGTTGGTGTAGGGGAAGATAATTAAAGTACCGGTAAAACCAGTAAGATAGGTTTGCCTTTGAGTAGAAGAGACTATTCTAGTGATGTATATGGTAACTTCTTCTGATCGTAGTTTTTTTTATAACAGGTAAACGAACCGAAAGTTTTAATAGCTACACTGATTTGTTATGTATGGAAAATATAATCAAGCAAGTGACGACTTTTTCTAGGATTACGCTGCATCATTTACAAAACCTTGGAAAACTCATCCAACTCACCTCTGGATTTAATCAACTAGTGTAAGCACGGCGTGGGAAAAGGTCCTTTATTGTGTAAGCACGGCGCGGGAGAAGGTCCTTTATTGTGTAAGCACGGCGCAGGAGAAGGTCCTTTATTGTGTAAGCACAGCGCGCGAAAAGGTCCTCTATTGCTTCTATGAAATGTACTTCTAAAAAATGCGCGCGAGTCTAAACGTCACAACTGTGTTTCGCACGCGCAATAACAGAAGAGAGCAGCTCGCGTTTGTAAAATTTCTTAATATAATGGATATTCCTTTACTAATTTGTTACGCCAGCGACAATGTGTTTAAAATGTGATAATAATATTAATAATAATAATTATAACATAACCAAAGTAAAGCGCGCGCTCTGATTGGCCAATTTAGCGTCCCCCATTTGCCCATGGGTGTACGCTGCTGACGTGAGCAAATGCAAAGACTATTTTTCCGCGCGCGCTTGTTTTTTCTGGTGACTTAAGATTTGTTAAATAAAAGGGAACTCTTAGCTTCAATGTATCAATGTTATGTTTTAAAACAAATGGTAAACACCATAGCGTACACTACTGAGTTATGGATGCACTTGGGAGGTTTGCTAAGCACTCAAGAAGCTAGAGTCGCTCTCAGCCATCGCCTCGAGCGACTCTTACGCTTCTTTCGTGCTTAGCAACCTCCCGCGTGCATCCATAACTCAATAGTGTACGCTGTGGTGTTTACCATTTGTTAATGATAATAAAACGATCAAAGCTAATAAACCTGACATCATTATTAAAGATAAGCAAGAAAAGACTTGCATGCTGGTAGACATGACAATTCCCTCCGACCGAAATACATCAGTAAAAGTAGCAGAGAAACTGTCCAAATATAAAGATCTGGAAATTGAGATTACGAAAATGTGGGGATTAAAAACAATAACAGTGCCTGTTGTTATCAGGGCACTTGGAGTAGTCAAGAAAGGCATTGAAAAAACACATTGAAAAGATACCAAGAAAAAGTAACATCACAGAACTTCAAAAGATCACTCTCCCAGGATCAAGCCACATCCTTCGAAAAGTTCTATCGATCGAATGAAGACCATGACTAGCCATTGGAGCCTCAGAACCTGGATTGGATCTGGCGCTAATGGTGAACAGGACAGAAGAATCAAGAAGAGTCAGAGATAATAATGATAATAATAATAATAATAATCAGTAATGATCATTTATTAAATTAGTAATAGACCTCTATTCACTATAGTCACTGAAAATATGTACAAAAATCATGATAAAATGCTTAGAAATCGAAAAATGCATTAAAATGTCTGATAAAAATCTAAGAAAAGCTAGTGGATACAGGCTTCGTTTACTAAGGATGATAACAATCTTAATGGTAATAATGATTTTAAAAGAAACAAGCTAAAAAGAGAATAAGTTCTCGTATTCCTAAATAAAAACGAAAAAAAAAAAAAACAAACAAACAAACAAACAAAAAAAAACAGAGATTAGGTCGGCTAGGCTCTAATATTTTCAATTTGTAAATCTGAGTCAACAAAGTCTAGCTGTCGTCTTCTGTACCTTGAGTGTCTCTAGCATAGGATTGCACAACGTACGATGTCGAAAGACACTTTTAAAAGCTCTGCTTATCCAGGAAATTGCGCTTGAGTAACTTTCCCCCTTCTTATTTGTGATCAGCTCCGCGAGTCTGCTGCGGTATTTAATACACTCATCTCAGTGCCATTCCATCTGTGGTCGCGAATTAGGGGAGTGAATGTTCCTTGTTCGTTCTCCATTACTCTTTCTGTATACTGCCCCTTCTCGTTCTCATGCTTCTTGTGGATCATATATAATAATAACGATGATAATAATAATAATGATGTTTATTTATATTTATTCAGTTGTCAATGGGGCACTACAAAAGTACATGTCTAAAAGAATAAAATAAAAAATAAAAGCCTATCTAAAAATAAAAATTAAGATTAAGAAAAGGAAATTCAAATTGAAATGCACGGCTTATCTCAGTTTCAAGGTTGTAGGTTTGGCTTTAAAAAACGATAATGTTTTGTGTTTATAATGTCATTGTCTAGATTATTGCAGTCATAAGAAGCTTGAAAAAGATAAGTTCGTTGGCCCCCACTGGTGCGCAGGCGAAGATGTAGGTCATTCATTCTGTGAATAAAGGCTGAAAGTTTCTAACGAAACTGTGGTGCTGCGTCGGTGGGGGTAACAAGATAATTGGTTATATCAACTAAGTTGAAATTGTAAATTGGCCACCGTAACGAATAACAAAGCTGACGTCAGCTTTTTTATTCGTTACGGTGGCCAATTTACAATTTCAACTTAGTAGATATAACCATTCATTCTGTGAGTTTGATAAGAATGAACATTACCATCGCGCTGGATATCGGATTCAAAATTGACTTTTATGTTCACCGAAAATGAGATAAAGACAGATGGTAAAGATAATTTAAAGAGTTCAGTTTTGAATTTGAAAAAAAGGATTGGATCATTTCACAGCTGTATAATCAGCGTACTTCTCAGGTTTATAAAAATGCAGTTTCACATAAGAGCTTTGGCTTACTTTAATAATCTCAGACTTTGTTTAAAAGTATCGATTAGTTATAATTATTAAAAACTGTGCTTTCCTCCATGAATGTAGCGTTTTTATGCGGATGAGTTCACTGACACTTGAGCTAGTCCTAGGCAACTAGCTGATTTAAACGCTTACCAAGACGGCAAGAGAAAAAGTATATTAAAATAGAGCAATTCAGTGTTTACCAGCTGCATCTCAAAACAGGGAGAAAATTATAAAGTAGGTAACTGGCAAGTTTCATGATTGAGTTGCCGATTAAGACAGTAATGCAGGTAAATAAAACTGCCCTGACGTTGTTCTTTCTGAAGTAGTGGGAAAACCCAATAATGAGACTATTGAAAAAAACAAAATTAATAAATAAATCAGCACGGTTGTAAGTGTCACGTTACATCAGTCTCTCTTTACTTTCTACTTTCATCTCCGGCTTCACTTTTCAAATCCACTTCCTCAATTTTTGTTTCTTGTTTCATCTGCAGTAAACTGAGCACGCGGGCTAAAGCTAACGTTTTTAACTCCGGTACCACGAATTGCTTGGCCTTTTTGTTGGTCTGAATAGTAACGCAGGCTTTAGCTGCCTTCTCCAAGGAATATTTCCGCTCGCCATCAAAATTTGCACAGTCTCTGCCGGCATCCATTCTATGCGTCTTTATATTGTAGTTTGACTGCAGAATAAGAAAATAAAATGTATAAATTACTGCAACATAAAACACATGTTTCAGGAAGAATTAAAAGAATATTCAAGAACTAGTCTAAAAACAATACCACATGATCAGGTTTGATGATTTTGAAGTGTTCCTGCTTTTTAAGAGAACGTGTTAACAGATGAAGAACATGCATGCATGCCAAGAATTTACCATTGCTGGGACTAAGACAACCAGAATTTTTTTTATCGTTTACTGCGAGCTCAAAAACTCAAATCTGTGGTGTCGAACACGCATCAAGACATTATAAACAGTTTACAATCTCCTGACACGCATCGAATGATTGATTTGATTCTGGTCTCTCATCGCTGTTAAATTTGACGATGTCGTCGAGTTGATCACTGGTGAGTTATTATAGTTGCGAAACAGAGTAATGCTATGCCACTAAATGTTAGTCCCTTACGGTTCCTCCACTTCCATTTGAGGAAAGCATTGAAAATGGTAATTCTTTCACCGCCCTTTGTTTGATGGTATTTTGGGATTCCTAATAACGATCGTACGGTGTGCTGAACATTTTAACGTTCACTATCAGGTTTTTTTTAAATATTGATTTACTTAATCAAAAGTAATTTTTCCCTCTTAACGAATTACATATTACTCATCTGATTTGCAGTGGTTTCGGCGTAGAATTGCTTTTCAGTTGATTAATTATTAAAGTTTTCTCGTTCTGTCAATTTTAACTGCTCAGTAGAGAAAAGGACGAACTTACCTGAAAGAAATTATTGTCTGACGGATGCGACTTCCCTCTGAAGTTCCGAAGCTCTCAGCTTGATGTCGGTCTCGTTAAATGAAAGTGCTTTATACCTTACTCAATTTATGTCGATATGTCAGCAATATTTTCCCGAAGAAAGAGCTCATTAAAATCAGTGGCATAGGTTTGGGAAAGTACCAGGCTTTAGGGGAATATTCCTCCAGGCCTTAGGGAAATTTTGCTTTCTCAGGCGCTTTTTATTTCCGGTTAAGATAAAACCTAGTGGTTGTGACCTTGTGCATATAGGTTGCGATTCTTAATAAGATAACTCAGTGATACTAAAGTGCGCCCTGATTGGTAAGCTTGTATTTTCTAAAAGTCTATTTCCTAAAAGCAATATACCGCACCTTCTATCAGTTTACCAGCGCAATAGCCGACGCGAGATGAAGCGAGGACACTCGAAAATTTTGTAAATCGCTTGTCTTCGGTTCGGGATTTATAAACGTTTTTCGTGTTTACTTACGTCGGTAAACTGATAGAATGGGAGGTATATTGTTTAGATAGCTAGGAATTCTTGAACACGTTGGGATTAAACCGACATTTATTCATTTTTCTTCTAAATTTTGGTCTTCAGTACCTTATGACAGGTGTCTTTAGTCCTAGGCGATGAGTTTTTAAAAATTTAATTCCGGAGTTTACCATCTATAGAAGGATCATCGGGAGAGTTCGGTTTCCATAAAATTAGCAAAGTTTCGCGTCACCCATCTTGCGAGCTGAAAATCTGGAGCTATGAAATCCAGGCAACTTTAAAGTAGTTATTATTTCTCATATAATTTACCAGTTTACACGACAATTTACACGACAATTAAACTATAGAGGAAAAAGGGTATACGATATCCGTATATTTTCCGATTATGACGGGTGCACAATAACCATTATTCAGGGAAAATCCCGCGGATAGGAATGAAACGTGATCGACTGAGGATAGACGATGGAAATGATAAATCCTCTCGAGATCAAAGAGCATAAAAGACTTCCTGTCTAAAGCTATCGGAAAAGCTGAGAGTGGCATTCTTTATTTTTTCAACCAACAGTCCAGAATTTTTGCTTATTCGTCTTATCTTATACCATATTATTATAGATTCGTTTTCTTGAAAAAGGTTGGTCGATGTTGCTGTGTTATGTATTTACTGTATAAACGACTATACCAACCAAAAGTTGCTGTGTTTCAATTCAGTAACAGAAGAGTTGTTTATGAATGAAAGGGAAACACACTTATGTTTGTCTGAGTTTACTTTCCTCAGTAAGTTGAATAAATTGATCATATCCAGTTGTTTAACATGGTGACCTTGAGGTTAACGATCTACCGCAGTGGAAAAAAATCCTTCAAAGCACCGATTCACCTTATATGGAACAAACTGTTGACCCAAACAGCTTTGATTAAAGGGGCTATGAAGCGCACTCTTACCTTTCATGAACTTGTTATGAAAGTGAATCGCTTTTTTTGTCATATGATATCTTGGAGAAGAGTCGAAGTACAAATATATTTTTTCAATTAGGCGTTTTTTTTAGGGTCTCTGCCTTTGGTATTTTTTCCGGATATATATAACTTCTTGCATGGACCGTGTGCACCAATTTTTTTTTTGTCTGGCAAGAAGGACAAGGTGATAGGTGCTCACGATGGACTAAAATGAGAGTGGTGAAAAAATGGAGTTTGCTTAGGGATACGCTGGAACCATCATAGAACAAAATACCTATTTATATCTTGATACGAAAGTCAATGTTGTCTATGTGCTTTTGAAATTCCGAGTCAGAATTCTGTTTGTTGCTTGCTTGTTTCTTGATCTTTTAATCAAACAATTCATTTCAACGATATGGCATAGAAATCAATTCAGATTTCTTTGTTACTAATTTCGATACTAAAAGAAGATTTATTCAAAAATGGGTCTTTTATTAGCTTGTTTTCAGGTACAATTTATAGCTGTTAATTGTGAAATGAAAAAGTTGCGTTTTCAAATGAAAACGGATATGTGTGGACGTGGCCAGAATTAAGATTCGCTCGGTCAGTCTTTGGTTCGAAGAACAGGCGGTCACCCAGCACCTATCATGGGTGGTGGGAAAATCTGGAGCATTGAATTCGAAAACTTTTAAAATACTGATGATTTCTATGATCTATCTGGTTGAGCAACAACTCCTCAATCATCGGGGTCGGAGAAAATCATACACGATCTGTGCAATTTGCAATCATGACGGTCTGTAAAATAACCCAATACTATGGGATAGTACAATGGAAGTTGTACTGGTTTCGCTCGACAATCAAGGAATTATAGACTTCCTGTCCAAAGCTGACGATAAAAGATGATTGTGTGGTCTTAACGTTTTTATAGAGTGACTAAGTGTTTTGGCTGTTTCGCTTTATTTATACCTATTATTAGCATTAGCTAATCTGATATAGTATATGTGCCGTTGACTTGCTCAGACATGTTTCTCGACAGTAGACCTCAAGTAGTTAAAATAGATACATAAATGATCAAAAACGATTGGCGCACAAGGCTTGATTTAATTTCTAAGTTTTCTTAAGTTTGCAATTTGAAAATTCTTTTGGTAAAATATGTGTTTGTTCATCGTTATCAGTGATAAGGCGCTTGGCTAAGGCTAGTCATATAGCAGTTGAAACGTCACTAATTTCAGCTAATAGCTTGACTCTACAATCGAACGGAGACAAGTCTTAAGGCCAACAATTGAAAATCCACATTAGTTTTCTCCACAATTTTACTTTCTATTTTTATTTCCGCGCATTCCTCCAAATTTATAGTAGGATCCACTTTAAAGTTTTCCTGTCACCAAACTAATACTCTGTGGTTTCTGTTCACTTGTGTTGACACTGTTCACTTATTAGTGTCATTAATTTTCCTCGTCGCAGAAACATGCTCAAAATATCGAAAGTGTCTCGTTTAGTTTTCACAATAACACGAGGCTATGAGCAGAATTACTTTATCAAAGAATGTCTGAGACGGCATTTTCCACCGACGCTAAAAACAGTGATCAGTTAGACATATGACCCGGGTGACACGCTTGTGCATAACATGACAGAAACTACAAGGATGAGACAAACCTCGACTTGGAACTCTTCATCCTTCATGTAAATTCGAGCTTTAAGTATATGATAATACATCAGTTTTTTTCCGAGTTTTTCTCGCTCAACATCACCCCAAAAAATGACAGAAAAGATGCAAATGAGGAACTGAGGGAGGGTGGGACGATCTGATGATTTGAAAGATAGCTGGATGAGATACCAACAACGCAGGTTCACGAGGGTGATGACGCGTGAGTCTCTGCAGGCTTTTACTAGAAAACTGATAATGATCAAATTAAGGTGAGGATGGTAATCGAAAACATATTCTTGGGAGTTGACGCGGTATTAAACTGTATGATACTATGAATTCTCTGACATGTAAAACATATATCTTATTAACCAAGCGCGAGGGCCGTACTGGGAGAATATCGGCCCGAGGTCTTGACAGTACGGACCGAGCGCAGCGAGGTCCGTACAAAAAAGACCGAGGGCCGATGTTCTTCCAGTACGGTCCCGAGCAAGCTTGGTTAATAAGAGATTTATTATACGACTGAAGTTCAAAGGGACACAAATGCGGTATCATTCGGGACCATTCGGGACAGTGCCCGGTCCAATACTTAGAGAATATTGGACCGGCAATAGAGCATTTTGATTGGTTGATTTTAGTTATTGGCCCTCTGACTGCCCAAGTCGTGTAATAAAAAGAGATATTGATCTTGTATAGGTAAAATAGTTCCCTTTCCCTGATGTCCCAGGCCTCTGTTCTTTATTTAGCCTAACATGACTCATATCATATGATCATTGGTTGTAAAGGGTTCATTTTTTACCTCAGTTTTAATTATGTTCGTAAAAGCTGTTGCTGACATTTTTCACTTTTGAATCTAAGAGCCAGTGCTGTGCTTAGGCTCAAGGCCAAATATAAACTTGAAGGTCAACAAATCGGAAATCTGGGAAATTATTCTGCGTATTACTTACATTAAATTAAATTAACCGACATTCCTTTGACTTAGTATTTGAGATGATAAAGCTGGTCAAGGCTGATCGATTAATGAGAAAACTTATTTCAGGCGCAGAATTTTTAAATTGTTTCCTTAGAGCTCTCTGATTGGTCGTTTTCTTGAAAATAAGGTGAATGGACCACTTCTTGTATGAAGTAACCACGTTTCCTTGTTGAACACCGGTTGAGCTATATATAAGATAGGGTGTGGAGGGTGATGGAGTGGGGGACTGGGAAGTTGACGCGGTAGGACGCCAAAAAAAGGATCACGACAGCTATCCCAACAAGCTATGTAATGATAATTAGGCCGGATCTTTTATTTCCCGAAAAAGACCCACTAAATGATTCGGAACATTAATTTAACTTACGTTTTATTGATAGTACATGCATAAAAGTTCCCAAGCACTCCACTCTGAGGAGTTTTGACACAACTAAGACAATGGTTAAAGGAGTTAAAACACCTGTTTCGTAATTAATCATTAATTACTACTCGTGGAAACGCTCAGAACATAGCACCGACAGATAACACCAATTACAACGAAGGCTTTACAGCAAGAAAGACCCTTCTGGCAGCCGGTACTGAGAACAACATTCGAATACCACTTAATCGCTTCGGTTTTTTCTCTGTCGCCTCATTTCTAAGCTGAATATTCGAATTACCAGCATCGATAGTTCCGTTCAATAGAATGAGTCGTTTTTCCAGATCTTCCCAGCTAGGAAATATCGTGCCACCCTTCAAAAGTTTGCTTTTACCAGATGATCTATGCATCGGTATCTGCGCGAACTTGTTAAGATCATTGAATATCTGTTTTGCTTTTGAAGAGTACTGTTTTTTCGGGTCGAATTTCTTTGTCAACAGATTGATGATGCCTTTGTCTCCCTGTCTTTCGTAAACAAGTCCACCGGTTGAAGGATTGCTCACTTCGACAACCATTTCATCTAACAATCGTGGAAGATTTATCAAGAGACCACCGTACTGCCCTTTACTACCGACTTTGTAGACATTTCGCTTCTTCTGTTTATATTTGCGGATGCCCTTACCCTGCGTGACAAGAATCTTCCCACCTTTCGCGAGTAGATTTATGCGCTCCAAATATTTTTTCAGTACGGTGACTTCGCCGTCTAAGCTCTCTATTTTATCATTATTCTTTACTTTATCTTTCGAAAGGCCGGCCTTGACGTGCTTCATTCTCTTTGCTTTATCGTAAACATCTGTCTGTAGCTCATCAAGATTTAAATCGCCTTCAAGCATTTTTTGGTATACATATTTTAGGCTCGGGAAACCGATGTTTTTAATGATATCAATATCTGCTTGATTAAACCCGATCTCAGGGTCGGGTATTTTAGTTTTTGGTTTTGGTAGGGCTTCAAGAAGAAGAGGGGATTCGGGTGGACTTTCAAATGAGTCAAGCTCTTTGAGAAAAGAGAGATCTGTAGACAGAACGTTTTGATTCTCTGCCAATTTTTGAATAACTTTGTTCTGGTTCTCATCTATCGTTTCTTTCACTTGCTTGACCTCATCAACAATAGGCCTAAAAATTTGTTCTCGCTCAATGGTGAGGCCCTGCTTTTGATCGTTTATGTCTTGCAGTTTCCCTTTGAGTTTCATCATCGCGTGTTCAACTTCGAGACCCTCTTTGAGATCTTTTGTAAAAAGTTTAAGATCCATGTCTGTTAATGAGCAAGATTATTTTACGCGAGATTTTTTATCAGACAAAGATGAATCAATCTACACGTGGCATATACTCGTACGACCTTCTACCCGTCAAACCCATAGACCTTATCACGTTCTGCGGTTAGAAGACAATAAGAATATCACGTGTAAAACATTAGATTACATTCCAGACCTCCCCAGTAACGGGTGAGAGTGAAACTGAATTTTTGATTAACCTTCACTCTCACCCGTTACTAGGGAGTTCTGGAATGTAATCATCATCATCATCATCATCATGTTTATTTGTTGAAGCAGGTTGAATTTATTGGCAACTGTATAAGCTGATGTGGACCTGCTGTTTTCCCACCCAGCCCACCCCAGGGAAGGACATCCAGCACACAGTAATCTCGTGCGTGGGAAATTAACGTCTTTTTACCCCTTACCCTTTAAGAGACGGGACCTCCGGCTTTACGTCCTATCCGAGAAGACGAAACAATGTGAGTGAAGTGTCTTGCTTAAGGACTCAACGTTAAGCCCCAGCCAGAACTTGAACCCGGGCCGTTTAACCCAGAGCCCAGCGTACTGACCACTGGACTACTTACGCCTCACTTGTCTTTCACGTGATGACTTATTGTATGCAAATTGGTACCTCGTGATTAGCGCGACACGTTGTAAAAAAACCTGAGCGCTTGCGAAATAGCTTCATAGCTGACAATGAGTAGAATGGAGACTGAGAATATGCAATTCGACGATACTGATTTAATCTTTGGACAACCAACAATACAAATTCCACATCAGAAACCCGTAGAATCAGTAACAGACTTTCTTCGTGCTATTGTTTTACACATGATAGTGGTTTTGAAAGCGGGTTCCCCCTTACGTCATTGATAATTACGTCAATTTATGTGTCTGGTTAAATTTTCCATAAAACCGCAAGCCTCGAGTCACGTACAGTCACACTCGTTACTTGTGAGCTGTGAGTTGACCTATAGTACCAATATAAGCGATATCTACACTTAAATATGCGTATATTAAAAATACAGTTTAGCGTGTATATCATGAGAAATTAATTGCATTTTAGCAAGGGCTCCGGTTAAGAAAACTTAGAAGAAATATTCACCAGCGCACCTGAGTCTTTTTCCGGTTTTAATTACTGCTTGAAACAAACAATTTAAGTTTCCAAGAAAGCATTATCATAATTTATGCTGACGTGATTTTTCCGAGAATCAACCCTGCTATTCAAATAACTGAGTATCACGAGGCTCGTAAACAGTTTCAGAGAGAAGACAAAGAAAGAAGGTTAGTGCAGTCGCCAAGGAGTAATTCGTGCTTTTCGTACCCGCTCTCTTACAATACGTAAGTAATTTACTGTGTCTCTCGTATTTGTACTATATACAGCGATAAGGTGGAATCATTATTTGTCTTGATATCAAGACCTTTTCCAAAGGTTATTTACACGAGGTCTAACCCAAACCGCATATTTACGCAAGCAGTGGGCCTTACGTATTTTCTCTAAGTGGGTTGTTTTCATTAAATGAACGTCCTTCCACTGCTAGCTTTCGGCTCTCTTAACACTGTTCATGAGAATAAAGGTTCGACTAATTTGGAGATGGCTTTGAACGCTGTTTTGTTAAATAACGGCTAAACTTGGTTCCAATAGCCGGTCGTCAGTCGCTAAAAAAACAACCCGCGTTAGTTCATCTCTAATGAACTGAAAGGAACAATCTGAAAAGTTATCAAACTCGGAAAAGTTATAAAACTTCAATATGAAAGATAAGGCCGTTCAGTTGTAGTCTAGCGGTGGTCGATGTTCAAATTTTCTATCGGGTATTAAATAATTCAAGCTAGACGATGCTAATGTTCTTCAAAGTTACCAGGCAAACTGTCTGTGATAAAAGACTTTATAATTGCACTCAGCAAACAGAGTAAGAAAGAAATAGGCTCAGTAGCTTCATTGGATAGACATATTCAGTACCGAAGTATACTCACACGATTTCAGTAATCACGGACTGGTAACATACTCTGTGAACAAAGATTTATTCTTTGTATTGTGCTAGGCGAATAAAGCATATTTTAAATAGGTAAGGAAAATGTGTAAGATATATACTTTTCATAACCATTCGCGGTACCAACCGAATCAAAGTGGGGTTGGGAGTAACGTTCTCTAAACAAAAGTGACAATTGACTTCATGATATAAACAGCAGTTCAATTGTTGTCTTAGTGAAAACCTGTGCAATGGACGATCAAGGCAATCAGAAATCTGAAGGGAAGCCAAAGAAGGAGATGACCAAAGAGGCAGCAGCACGTATTCAGAGCGCTCAAGCGAAAAAAAACGACGGTGTAACAGAAAAAGGAACCTTTCCCGCGCGTGTTCAGCGAGCGGCAGACAAGAATGAAGCAGCGAAGAAAGGAAACGGGGAGTAACCTCAATTCGATGACAAGGTTCAATGATAACAAGCTTCAATGATAACGAGTAGTAATTAATGATTAATTACGAAACAGGTGTTTTAACTCCTTTAACCATTATCTTAGTTGTGTCAAAACTCCTCAGAGTGGAGTGCTTAGGGACTTTTATGCATGTACTATCAATAAAACGTAAGTTAAATTAATGTTCCGAATGATTTAGTGGGTCTTTCTCGGGGAAATAAAAGATCCGGCCCAATTATCATTACATGGCTTGTTAGGATAGCTGTCGTGATCCTTTTTTTGGCGTCCTACCGCGTCAACTTCCCAGTCCCCCACCCCATCACCCTCCACACCCTATCTTATATATGGCTCAACCGGTGTTCAACAAGGAAACGTGGTTACTTCATACAAGAAGTGGTCCATTCACCTTATTTTCAAGAAAACGACCAATCAGAGAGCTCTAAGGAAACAATTTAAAAATTCTGCGCCTGAAATAAGTTTTCTCATTAATCGACCTTCTGCAAAACAAGTCAGCTTTGACCAGCTTTATCATCTCAAATACTAAGTCAAAGGAATGTAGTTAATTTAATTTAACGTAAGTAATACGCAGAATAATTTCCCAGATTTCCGATTTGTTGACCTTCAAGTTTATGATTTGGCCTTGAGCCTAAGCACAGCACTGGCTCTTAGAGTCAAAAGTGAAAAATGTCAGCAACAGCTTTTACGAACATAATTAAAACTGAGGTAAAAAATGAGCCCTTTACAACCAATGATCATATGATATGAGTCATGTTAGGCTAAATAAAGAACAGAGGCCTGGGACATCAGGGAAAGGGAACTATTTTACCTATACAAGATCAATATCTCTTTTTATTACACGACTCGGGCAGTCAGAGGGCCAATAACTAAAATCAACCAATCAAAATGCTCTATTGCCGGTCCAATATTCTCTAAGTATTGGACCGGGCACTGTCCCGAATGGTCCCGAATGATACCGCATTTGTGTCCCTTTGAACTTCAGTCGTATAATAAATCTCTTATTAACCAAGCTTGCTCGGGACCGTACTGGAAGAACATCGGCCCTCGGTCTTTTTTGTACGGACCTCGCTACGCTCGGTCCGTACTGTCAAGACCTCGGGCCGATATTCTCCCAGTACGGCCCTCGCGCTTGGTTAATAAGATATATGTTTTACATGTCAGAGAATTCATAGTATCATACAGTTTAATACCGAGTCAACTCCCAAGAATATGTTTTCGATTACCATCCTCACCTTAATTTGATCATTATCAGTTTTCTAGTAAAAGCCTGCAGAGACTCGCGCGTCATCACCCTCGTGAACCTGCGTGGTTGGTATCTCACCCAGCTATCTTTCAAATCATCAGATCGTCCCACCCTCCCTCAGTTCCTTATTTGCATCTTTTTTTGTCATTTTTTGGGGTGTTGTTGAGCGAGAAAAACTCGGAAAAAAACTGATGTATTATCATATACTTAAAGCTCGAATTTACATGAAGGATGAAGAGTTCCAAGTCGAGGTTTGTCTCATCCTTGTAGTTTCTGTCATGTTATGCACGAGCGTGTCACCCAGGTCATATGTCCAACTGATCACTGATTTTAGCGTTGGTGGAAAATGCCGTCTCAGACATTCTTTGATAAAGTAATTCTGCTCATAGCCTCGTGTTATTGTGAAAACTAAACGAGACACTTTCGATATTTTGAGCATGTTTCTGCGACGAGGAAAATTAATGACACTAATAAGTGAACAGTGTCAACACAAATGAACAGAAACCACAGAGTATTAGTTTGGTGATAGAAAAACTTTAAAGTGGATCCTACTTTAAATTTGGAGGAATGCGCGGAAATAAAAATAGAAAGTAAAATTGTGGAGAAAACTAATGTGGATTTTCAATTGTTGGCCTTAAGACTTGTCTCCGTTCGATTGTAGAGTCAAGCCATTAGCTGAAATTAGTGACGTTTCAACTGCTACATGACTAGCCTTAGCCAAGCGCCTTATCACTGATAACGATGAACAAACACATATTTTACCAAAAGAATTTTCAAATTGCAAACTTAAGAAAACTTAGAAATCAAATCAAGCCTTGCGCGCCAATCGTTTTTGATCATTTATGTATCTATTTTAACTACTTGAGGTCTACTGTCGAGAAACATGTCTGAGCAAGTCAACGGCACATATACTATATCAGATTAGCTAATAATAGGTATAAATGAAGAGAAACAGCCGAAACACTTAGTCACTCTATAGAAACGTTAAGACCACACAATCATCTTTTATCGTCAGCTTTGGACAGGAAGTCTATAATTCCTTGATTGTCGAGCGAAACCAGTACAACTTCCATTGTACTATCCCTTAGTATTGGGTTATTTTACAGACCGTCATGATTGCAAATTGCACAGATCGTGTATGATTTTCTCCGACCCCGATGATTGAGGAATTGTTGCCCAACCAGATAGATCATAGAAATCATCAGTATTTTAAAAGTTTTCGAATTCAAAGCTCCAGATTTTCCCACCCCCTATGACAGGTGACCGCCTGTTCTTCGAACCAAAGAGTGACCGAGCAAATCTTAATTCTGGCCACGTCCACACATATCCGTTTTCATTTGAAAAACGCAACTTTTCCATTTCACAATAAACAGCTATAAATCGTACCTGAGAACAAGCTAATAAAAGACCCACTTTTGAATAAATCTTCTTTTAGTATCGAAATTAGTAACAAAGAAATCTGAATTGATTTCTATGCCATATCGTTAAAATGAATTGGTTGATTAAAAGATCAAGAAACAAGTAAGCAACAAAGAGAATTCTGACTCGGAATTTCAAAAGCACATAGGCAACATTGACTTTCGTATCAAGATATAAATAGCTATTTTGTTCTATGATGGGTCCAGGCGTATCCTTAAGCAAACTCCATTTTTTCACCACTCTCATTTTAGTCCATCATGAGCACCTATCGCCTTGTCCTTCTTGCCAGACTAAAAAAAAAATTGGTGCACACGGTCCATGCAAGAAGTTATATATATCCGAAAAAAATACCAAAGGCAGAGACCCTAAAAAAAACGCCTAATTGAAAAAATATATTTGTACTTCGACTCTTCTCCAAGATATCATATGACAAAAAAAGCGATTCACTTACATGACAAGTTCATGAAAGGTAAGAGTGCGCTTCATAGCCCCTTTGATCAAAGCTGTTCAGGTCACAGTTTGTTCCATGTAAGGTGAATCGGTGCTTTGAGGGATTTTTTCCACTGCGGCAGATCGTTAACCTCAAGGTCACCATGTTAAACAACTGGATATGATCAATTTATTCATCTTACTAAGGAAAGTAAACTCAGACAAACATAAGTGTGTTTCCCTTTCATTCATAAACAACTCTTCTGTTACTGAATTGAAACACAGCAACTTTTGGTTGGTATAGTCGTTTATACAGTAAATACATAACACAGCAACATCGACCAACTTTTTCAAGAAAACGAATCTATAATAATATGGTATAAGATAAGACGAATAAGCAAAAATTCTGGACTGTTGGTTGAAAAAATAAAGAATGCAGCTCTCAGGTTTTCCGATAGCTTTAGACAGGAAGTCTTTTATGCTCTTTGATCTCGAGAGGATTTATAATTTCCATCGTCTATCCTCAGTCGATCACGTTTCATTCCCATCCGCGGGATTTTCCCTGAATAATGGTTATTGTGCACCCGTCATAATCGGAAAATATACGGATATCGTATACCCTTTTTCCTCTATAGTTTAATTTAGGAATTGTCGTGTAAATTGGTAAATTGTACGAGAAATAATAACTACTTTAAAGTTGCCTGGATTTCATAGCTCCACAATTTCAGCTCGCAAGATGGGTGACGCGAAACTTTGCTAATTTTATGGAAACCGAAGTCTCCCGATGATCCTTCTATAGACGGTAAACTCCTGAATTAAATTTTGAATAACTCCTCGCCTAGGACTAAAGACACCTGCCATAAGTTACTGAAGACCAAAATTTAAAAGAAAAATGAATAAATGTCGGTTTAATCCCAACATGTTCAAGAGTTCCTAGCTATCTAAACAATATACCTCCCATTCTATCAGTTTACCGACGAAAGTAAACACGAAAAACGTTTATAAATCCCGAACCGGAGACAAGCGATTTACAAAATTTTCGAGTGTCCTCGCTTCATCTCGCGTCGGCTGTTGCGCTGGTAAACTGATAGAAGGTGCGGTATATTGCTTTTAGGAAATAGACTTTTAGAAAATACAAGCTTACCAATCAGGGCACACGTTAGTATCACTGAGTTATCTTATTAAGAATCGCCACCTATATGCATAAGGTCACAACCACGAGGTTTTATCTTAACCGGAAATAAAAAGCGCCTGAGAAAGCAAAATTTCCCTAAGGCCTGGAGAAATATTCCCCTAAAGCCTGGTATTTTCCCAAGCCTATGCCACTGATTTTAATGAGCTCTTTCTTCGGGAAAATATTGCTGACATATCGACATAAATTGAGTAAGGTATAAAGCACTTTCATTTAACGAGACCGACATCAAGCTGAGAGTTTCGGAACTTCAGAGGGAAGTCGCATCCGAGACATCAACTTCTTTCAGGTAAGTTCGTCCTTTTCTCTACTGAGCTGTTGAAATTGACAGAACTTTAATAATTAATCAACTGAAAAGCAATTCTGCACCGAAACCACTGCAAATCAGATGAGTAATATGTAATTCGTTAAGGGGGAAAATTACTTTTGATTAAGTAAATCAATATTTAAGAAAACCTGATAGTGAACGTTAAAATGTTCAGCACACCGTGCGATCGTTATTAGGAATCCCAAAATACCATCAAACAAAGGGCGGTGAAAGAATTACCATTTTCAGTGCTTTCCTCAAATGCAAGTGGAGGAACCGTAAGGGACTAACATTTAGTGGCATAGCATTACTCTGTTTCGCAACTATGATAACTTACCAGTGATCAACTCGACGACATCGTCGAATTTAACAGCGATGAGAGATCATAATCAAATCAATTATTCGATGCGTGTCAGGAGATTCTAAACTGTTTATAATGTCTTATGCGTGTTCGACACCACAGATTTGAGTTTTTGAGCTCGCAGCAAACGATAAAAAAAATTCTGGTTGTCTTAGTCCCAGCGCTGGTAAACTCTTGGCATGCATGCATGTTCTTCATCTGTTAACACGTTCTCTTAAAAAGCAGGAACACTTAAATTTTCATCAAACCTGATCATGTGGTATTGTTTTTAGACTAGTTCTTGAATATTCTTTTAATTCTTCCTGAAACATGTGTTTTTTGTTGCAGTAATTTATACATTTTTTTTCTTATTCTGCAGTCAAACTACAATATAAAGACGCATAGAATGGATGCCGGCAGAGACTGTGCAAACTTTGATGGCGAGCGGAAATATTCCTTGGAGAAGGCAGCTAAAGCCTGCGTTACTATTCAGACCAACAAAAAGGCCAAGCAATTCGTGGTACCAGAGTTAAAAACGTTAGCTTTAGCCCGCACGCTCAGTTTACTGCAGATGAAACAAGAAACAAAAATTGAGGAAGTGGATTTGAAAAGTGAAGCCGGAGATGAAAGTAGAAAGTAAAGAGAGACTGATGTAACGTGACACTTACAACCGTGCTGATTTATTTATTAATTTTGTTTTTTTCAATAGTCTCATTATTGGGTTTTCCCACTACTTCAGAAAGAACAACAATGTCAGGGCAGTTTTATTTACCTGCATTACTGTCTTAATCGGCAACTCAATCATGAAACTTGCCAGTTATCTACTTTATAATTTTCTCCCTGTTTCGAGAGGCAGCTGGTAAACACTGAATTGCTCTATTTTAATATACTTTTTCTCTTACCGTCTTGGTAAGCGTTTAAATCAGCTAGTTGCCTAGGACTAGCTCAAGTGTCAGTGAACTCATCCGCATAAAAACGCTACATTCATGGAGGAAAGCACAGTTTTTAATAATTATAACTAATCAATACTTTTAAACAAAGTCTGAGATTATTAAAGTAAGCCAAAGCTCTTATGTGAAACTGCATTTTATAAACCTGAGAAGTACGCTGATTATACAGCTGTGAAATGATCCAATCCTTTTTTTCAAATTTAAAACTGAACTCTTTAAATTATCTTTACCATCTGTCTTTATCTCATTTTCGGTGAACATAAAAGTCAATTTTGAATCCGATATCCAGCGCGATGGTAATGTTCATTCTTATCAAACTCACAGAATGAATGGTTATATCTACTAAGTTGAAATTGTAAATTGGCCACCGTAACGAATAAAAAAGCCGACGTCAGCTTTTTTATTCGTTACGGTGGCCAATTTTTAATTTCAACTTAGTTGATTTAACCAATTATCTTGTTACCCCCACCGACGCAGCACCACAGTTTCGTTAGAAACTTTCAGCCTTTATTCTCAGAATGAATGACCTACACATTCGCCTGCGCACCAGTGGGGGCCAACGAACTTATCTTTTTCAAGCTTCTTATGACTGCAATAATCTAGACAATGACATTATAAACACAAAACATTATCGTTTTTTAAAGCCAAACCTACAACCTTGAAGCTGAGATAAGCCGTGCATTTCAATTTGAATTTCCTTTTCTTAATCTTAATTTTTATTTTTAGATAGGCTTTTATTTTTTATTTTATTCTTTCAGAAATTTACTTTTGTAGTGCCCCATTGACAACTGAATAAATATAAATAAACATCATCATTATTATTATCATCGTTGTTATTATATATGATCCACAAGAAGCATGAGAACGAGAAGGGGCAGTATACCGAAAGAGTAATGGAGAACGAACAAGGAACATTCACTCCCCTAATTCGCGACCACAGATGGAATGGCACTGAGATGAGTGTGTTAAATACCGCAGCAGACTGGCGGAGCTGATCGCAAATAAGAAGGGGGAAAGTTACTCAAGCGCAATTTCCTGGATAAGCAGAGCTTTTATCATCGTTGCTGGCCCTGCTGGCCCTGCTGGCCCTGCTGGCTCTGCTGGCCCTGCTGGCCCTGCTGGCCCTGCTGGCCCTGTCGGCTCTGGAGGAAGTGTCGATCTTTCAAACTATCTCGATAGAACAAAGGGTGGGAATATTCTGAAGGCGTTAACTTTCACCAGCTCTCACGGTGCTGATAGGCAGATTAGCGGTCTATCCGATCAACCCCTAAACGGTACCGCAGCTGTCAATCTGAATAAACTCAACACTGAAGTCGGAAAGAAAGCCGACATCTCGACCGTAATTAACGGTCTGACAGCAAAACTCGATTCAACCACTTTCAGGCAAAGCATAGCGACAAAGCCTAATACCACCGCTGTGATGCTGTTGAGTGGTAGCCAGAAAATGACCGGTGATATCGATGTGAATGGTAACGACGCAATAAATTCAAAGAGAGAGAACTATCACGGTGTGACTACCGCTCAGCAGTCCACTTATAAGAGCTCAAATACACTCGTCTCTCGATATGAAGCAGCGTCAATAAAGAAGCATCTACAGGCTCTATTCCATATTACCACTCTCTCCAATGCGAATCACCCATACGTTGACAATGTGAAAGAGACAGTGCCAAGCTTTAGCAATTTAAATGACAAACAGATTCTCGATGCTCGAAAGAGAAAGATAATCAATCTAGCAGATAGTTTTGCAGATAATGACGAAGCTGTGAGCAAAAAGTATGTAGATCATTGTACCACAACTGTTACGAATTTAGCCACAGCCGAGCTAAATAAGGCAGGCGACACAATGATAGGAAACCTCAATCTCGGCAATAATAAAGCAATTAACTCTGCTGCACCGAGTGGTGGGAGTGATCTATGTAACAAAACATATGTCGACACCCTTGTGGGGACGACCAAAACGAACCTTGAAAAACATGTCAATGACCACCTTGCTCATAGCGTTACAACCACTTTGAAAAACGATCTCGATTATATCATGAATGGTATTATTGGCAATGAATTTAGCGATGAAGATGATATCACCGGCAAAGTACAAATTTTCAAAAACTTTCATAAATTTGCAAGGAAGACAAAACCGTTCGATCTTCTTCTCGATACATCAAAAGGTTACTATTCGAGTCGCTTCGGTGTCAACATGCATTCGGCCGCGAAATCAGAGTACACAGTTGTCTGTGAAATGTGGTGGGAATCCAATAAAGTTGATCCAAACTCTGTGACTCTGACTGCCACAAGCTCTCTCGAGACAGTTTCAAGGCAGCGCAGCAATCGATTCTCAAATCATATTGTCAGTCTCATACATACGACAAAATGGAGTGACGCAACACCGAGCTATCTCATGTTTGACATCGTGATGAAAAACAGATCAGGGCAGGCCTATGATCAGAAACTTCCGATTTGGGTTTTGGTTTACGGAAGCAAGGGATATCACAACAGTCTGCCTGAGACTGTTTGGGATCGATGGTACTCTTTCTATGACAGAAAAATGTACATTTATCCACAAATGGTTTTGACAAATGAACCGAAGGATGACGGAAACCCGACTACAAAGAAATATGTCGATGATATGAAAACATCTTTGCAAACAAAAATCGAGGCAAGAGCAACCAAAACAGCGTTGACGAATGCGACAAGAAAGATCTGGTATCGAGGAAACTGTTCTCATGACAATAAATCACAGGTTAACTTTTACATCAATGGAGCATCAGATCATGCCACATATGTATCACAGAGCGCTAACGCTGATTTCACAGTAAACAGTTCAGACAACACAAAACTCATAATCAAAAACGCTGGTATGTATCTGATCACATACACCGATGGTATCAAGTCTCAACATCTATCACATCTCAGGTTCATCTTGAGCAATCCGTTCGTGACCACAGCAAACGGTATATTGGTAGTGCTACCCAACACAAAAAATGCTTGGACGTCACTCGCTAATACCGTTCTATTATATTTCCAGGCGAACACGTCAATGAGCATTGCGACAGATAACAGTTCTGTTCTTCTCGACGGTTTGGATGATAGTCATCTGATGATTGTGAAACAGGATTGAACAGAATGAAATTTTGTGAAACGGTCTGAGCAGATTACTCATAACATGAGTATTTTATCATGGGTTCCCATAATAAAATGAAACACACTCTGAGGAAAGACATCTTCAACTTCAACCACATCGACTACTCTATCGGAGAGGAGAGAATATAAGAGATCAAAGCTCTCTACAGATATTACCACAAGAGATGGTGGTGTTCGAGGAAGACATTCAAAACCTTCATGAGAAAGAGCCTGCTCTGCAGCCTGGGAAGCACCTCACTCATTGTTATCGGGACACTCGTCGGGGGGTTGACTATGAACCCGATCTCGCTCGCCGCAATTACAGGGACGGGTCTCCTTCTCAAGACTTTGACAGATGTGAAGAAGTTCGACAGAAAGATCGATATGAGCAAATTCGCCTTTACAACCTATGAGAAGATCTTGACTGAACTGAGGTCCTATCTGAGAGGAAGACCGTTCGACAATGCATCGTTTCTCAATGAGGTCAGACTCATCGATGATACAATCACAGATCTGTGTCCAATCTTTCAATCGACTAAAGTACTTAAGCAGTATGATGAGAGATTCGTGGTAGGTGATGAAGATCTGAAAGACTAAAGCCTCGTAGATCTTTGCTGTTAGGCCTCATCTTCATCATCACTCTCTTCAACAACGACTAGGGGTTGTCTCGGTTTCAGAGGTTTCACATAGACATCATTTACTTTGATCTGTATCGAGGTACTTTGGTCACTGATGTAGATCGACTCTATGATATTCTGTTTCTTTAACCCGATTTGCGTGAGTAATACTTATCTTTTCACACAAGTGTCGCTGATGCAAAAAGCATTAGCAACACTTATCTTACGACTTAAGTGTTGCTAATGCTCCACATCACCCCACCTCAAGACCCGTTCTAGAGGCCTTTGACCTCTGAGAGACCTTAGGCCTTTTTTGTAATTCAGTATTTATTGTACAAGAGTAAATCGAAGATGGTTAATATCCCGAATTACGATGTGAAAGGTTCACATAGAAATCGTAAGAGAAGGTTGAATGACTTTCTTGATGAGGAGTACAGAATGCTGATTGCCGGTGCGAGTGGGAGTGGAAAGACAAACACTCTCATGCATATGTTGAGATCACCGCTGGTCATTTATGAAACGATCTACCTCTATTCACCAAACACTCATCAAGACAAGATTCAGGATCTGCAAAAGTTTATGCATAAAGTATCACAGAGAGTTGGTAACGTTGTTCGGGAGATTCTGAATCCTGATAACATTCTAGACACATCAGAGTATCCCGAGGGGTGTAGGAAGGTAGTGATTTTCGACGACCTCATCAACGCTCCGGATGCTTCACAGAAACAGATTGCGAACCATTACACCGATGGAAGACATCACCAAATCTCCCCGATCTATCTGAATCAGTCGTATTACGACACACCGCAGAATATTAGATTGAACTGCTCCCATCTCATCCTGTACACTCCTGCTTCTAAACGCCATTGCGACCTGATCGCAAAGGAGAATATGGTTGAGCCGGATCTGTTCTCAAAACTCGGCCCTTATGAATTTTTGTTTGTCGACAAAGAGAAGAAGAGCTGCATGAAAAATTTTGATGAAAAAATCTAGCAGTATAGTACAAGGTACTACAACAAGGTACTACTACTATGAAGACTTACTGCGTGAAACAGCTAAAACAGACCGAGTCTGTACCCAGGAGCCAAAGAGAGGAGGTCGCAAAGAATGGGAGCTTGATGCTCAAATCGAAGTGGGCGGAGTTCGGTATCACAAAGGTTAGATTTCTGGGTGGAAGTACCACCAGTAAAAAAAAGGAGGCGCACTCTTCAATAATGTAGGAAGGAACAGCACCTCTCTTCTTGAGATGGGGGTAAAGGGTCTGGCCAATCTCGGACAAAACTCTCTCGCGAAAGCCGTCAAGTCAGACTTTGCAAAGAAAAAGATGAAGGAGACAGCGAACAGATATCTCGATGAAGCCTTGGATTCTTTTGCAGATGATATGAGCAGAAGAATCGGGGAAAGTGTTTATGATTATTCAAAAATGTATCCAATGTCAATGTATGCTCCTGATGGTGTTAATGATCCGACACACCCCCTTTATAAAGGGGGATCCTTCGATATTCACAAAGCTATCGGAAAACTACCAAATCCGAAATCTGGTTGGATTCTTCCTGGTCATAAGTATACAGGACCGTTAAACGACGTTGCAAGTCAGGTACGATACGACCCAAAGACAGGAGAGATTTTGGAGATCTATGACCCACCCTCAGGTCCGACCGACGCTGTCGCTATGCAACATGAAGTTGATTACAGCATCTGTGCAAATAGCACTAATCGTGCTAACCCAAAGAAGTGTAAGAATACGGCTGACCGGAAGATGGTGAAAGCTCTCGATGCGATCCCAAAAGGTGAGAGACAGTTGGGGCATTGGGCAGCCAGAAACATAATCAACACCAAGCAGAAGCTCGGTCTTGGAGTGGTGAAAAAAAAATCGACGTGAAACCTTCCCCCTTTCAGGGGTTAGCTGATGAGCTGCATAAACCCATAAGACGAAACTTCAGAAAGCGACGCTTTATTGTTAAGGGTATCGACGACACTTGGTGCTCTGATCTCGTTGAGATGCAGAAGTTTGCAAAGTGGAACAAGGGCTATCGCTATCTGCTGATGTGGACGTCTTTAGCAAATACGGCTGGATCGTTCCTCTGAAGAATAAGAAGGGTGAGAGTGTGGCAGAGGGGTCCAGAAAGATATTCTCTGAAGGAGAAGTCCAAAGAGACTTTGGGTTTACAAGGGGTCGGATTATCACAATAGTCACGTCAAGGACCTAATGAAAGCTAACGGTGTGGAGATGTACACGACAGAGAACGAGGAAAAATCTTCTGTCTGTGAGAGGTGGAATCGTACGGTCAAAACAAACATATGGAAGCAGTTTACAATACAGAACAACACGCAGTACCTCGACATTCTACCGAAGATTGTAGAGAGGTACAACAATCGTAAGCACAGATCGATCAAGATGACACCTGTTGATGCCTCCAAGAAAAAGAATGAGGATAATGTCTATTTGAATCTCTATGGAGAGTTGAGAGCTTCAAAAGCGAAACCTAAGTTTGCAGTCGGCGATCGTGTTCGCAACTCAAAATACAAGAGAAAAGTGTTTGATAAGGGGTTCACACCGAATTGGACAGAGGAGATCTTTGTTGTGGATAAGATACAGTATACCGATCCGATAACTTATAAGTTGAAAGACTTGCTCGATGAGGACATCAAAGGCTCTTTCTATGAATAGGAGATGTTAAGAGCTAAGCAAAGCCTTTCAGACCTTTTCCGCATCGAGAGGGTCATACGAAGGAGTAGTGGGCTCCGGGGCCCACAGGCACTCGTGAAGGGGAGCGGTTACCCAGAAAAATTCAATTCATGGGTTGATGAGAGAGAGCTTCAAGACATTTGAAAAAAATGGTTTAAAGAAATGTTTCATATATATGAGACACACACTTACAGTTGAGATGGATGAGCTTGACAAACTAACAACTCTTACCAACAGTGCACTCTTCGAAAAAGAGAAAGAGATGGGACTGCAATATTACCACAAGCTTAAGAGAGAAGAGTTGATTAAGCTGATAAGAGATTCTCCTCCTCCTCCTCCGGATAAGCTTGGCGCTCTGCCAAAAGCCGCACTCCTCAAAAAAGCGAAAGAGATGGGACTGCAAAGATTTCACAAGATTAGGAGAGAAGAGTTGATTAAGCTGATAAGAGATTCTCCTCCTCCTCGTCCACGTTACACCGTTATGAGGAGAAGAGTGATACTACTTAGTAGTAGTATCCCTGTTACTGTGGGCATAGAGGGAGAAGATTATCAAGCAGGTCTTTCCCTCAATTATATACGCGAACATGTACAGGTCTTTCCCTCAATTAGTGCTGCTGCGAAACACTTCAATGTGAATCCTGGATTGTTTGGTGCTAAGCTGAGATCGAAGAATGTGAGTACAGGGAACAAAATTAAGCTTAATGGGAGAGACTACTCTCTTATTTTCGAAGCTTACCGTGTGAAGAAGGCGCCTCCACGTAAGGGGGGAGAAGCCAGAAGAGACCTAAGGGTTAAGACTTAAGTACGCGTTTTCACGCGTACTTTTGACGCGTTTACACGTCAAAAGTGGTAGTTCTTCTTGTTCTCGAGGGTCAGAAAAAAAATGGGTCAAAAAAAATGATTTTCATATTGTAGAGCAGATCTGTAGGTTACGGATAAGAATAATGTTGTTCAACTACGACAGATCGCTAAAGAGCGGGGCCTTCGTGGCTACTCAAAACCTCGAAAGGCTGAGCGGATCGAGTTCATCGAACTTCAGAGAGCGGTTGTTACTGTGAAAGGGTCAAAGACCCAAAGACCAAAAGACCTTATCACTTTTGTCGAAAAGGAGGGGGTTCCTGTAAAAATGCCAAAGCTTGTCGCTGTGAGAGCAGTGAAACCGAAGCGAAAGAGGAGAGACGTCGTCGTCTTTCCAGGTGGGTCTCTGCTCGATGATTCGATACCGGAGCATGAGATACCGGAAGAACAGACAATATTGGAACCGGCACCGGCACCAGCACCGCGACTCCAAGGGGTGGTAAAAAAGATTGAGAAAGCTGTTGATTGGGGGAAGAGTGAGGTGGAGGATCGGGGTAAGTGGCTGATAGAGACAGCGAACACAAGCAGTAAACCGCGAGCAATAGTCGATGATAAGCTAAAAGATTTCAAAGCGCATATCGCTGAGCTCTATAAAAGAGAGCCGATCGCAGGTGGTGAGCCGTTTAGTGTTACAAAACTCCATTCGAACTCAAACAAAAGTTCTCAACGTTCTTTGACGCATTTCACATCAATGGTGCGATTTACGACAACGATGGTGGGATGAATATCGACAAAACCATTCTTGAAGTTGTAAACATAGTTCGTCGTGAAAGAGTGTTGATAAATGGTGATAAGATACGAGTGATATGTAGTCATGATTCCTTTCGAAACCCGATTAGCACAAAGTTGACGACAATCACCGATGATTTTGATATTGACTTTGTCCGTAAGATTTCAGAGAATGTTGAGTATTCTTCAGTACCTCTCTCAGAGGTCAAGATCGAGATTCAATCGATTAAAATGCCGCGAGGAAAAGGAAGATTACGCGTCACAAATGCAAATATCGAGAGAAAAAGGAGTGTGCTCACAATTAAGAACGATGACTCGATCTGCCTTGCGCGAGCGATTGTGACAGCTGTTGCAAATATGGACAGCATCACAGTTGAAACATGGCTTTAACGACTCAAGAAAGCTACAGAGAGATGAGGCAATCAAGCTTCATGAAGAGGCGGGTGTTGAGATGAATCAACACGGCTCAACGCTCGAAGATATAGCTAAATTCGCAGATCATCTCAAGGTTCAGATTAATATCATCGATGGTGATCAGTTCAATGAGTTGATCTTCACTTCTAAAAATGGGCGCCACGATGGCAGTGGCCAGCATATTTACCTTTACAAAAACAAAAATCACTTCGATGTAATCACCAGCATGCCAGCGTTTCTGGCGAAAAAATATTACTGCCACACATGCAAGAAAGCTTACACACATCGCGACCTACACAAATGTCCGGCAAAGTGCATCGCATGTTTCAAGTACTTTCCAGACGGCGAAAAGTGCTCCGGTGAAGAGATAAATTGCGCTGATTGTAATAGATCGTTCTTCGAAAGAGAGTGTTTCGAACAGCAAAAACGTGAAAGATCTTCAGGGAAGATATCAGATATTGTCTGCAAAAGAGTTGCGAAATGCCTTAAGTGTGAGCGAACGGTGACCAATGGTTTGGAAAACCATATCTGCGGATATTCAATGTGTAAGAACTGCCACAAGTACTGTGACATGAATAAACATCTCTGTTTCATGACACGTAAACAGTGTAAGGGTGGAAACTGTCTATCAGCTCCGCTGTGTAGTGAGAAGAAGCTGTGCTACCCTTGCAAGACGAGAAGTGAAGATGACATTATCTATGATTTTGAAGCGAACCAAGAGAGCAGTGGGCATGAGGTTAACTGGGTCGATTGTCAAGATTTTCACGGTAATATACACACATTTGAAACGGTTGATGAGTTCTGCAAATTCGTTTTTAATGATGAGCACAAAAGATTTACGTTTATCGCCCACAATGCGAGAGGCTACGATGCTCAGTTTATCCGAAACTGGTGTATTGAGAACGGTGTGAAACCTTACGTTATTTACAATGGGATGAAGATTATGTATATGGAGGCATGTAGTATTAGATTCATCGACTCTTTAAACTTTGTGCATGACAGATTATTAGCGTTCCCTAAAACATTTGGCTTGACAGAGTTGAAAAAGGGGTATTTCCCTCATTATTTTAACACAAGACGTAATCAGAATTATGTCGGACCGATACCAGCTAAGAGATACTTTGGTGTAGACCAGATGAGGTCAAGCGTAAGAAAAGATTTTTTGAAATGGCATGCCGCAAGAGTTGAGGAGAATTATGTATTTGATTTAAGAAGGAGCTTCGCGAGTACTGTTGGAGTGATGTAGATATTCTCCGACAAAGCATGTTGAAGCTTCGAGTAGATTTTATAGAGCTAGAGAATATCGACCCTCTTCAGTACGTTACTATCGCCTCTGTGTGTATGACCATCTAACTACATGCCTGAAGAGAAAATCGGCGTTGTGAGAGATGTATCACGTGGTAAAGCATACAGCAAGATGTCGATAGCATGGTTAGATTGGATATCAAAGAGAGATGGTTTGTCGATAAAACACGCACTGAATGGTGGTGAAGCGCATATACTGGGTGTCGGAAAAGTTGACGGCTTCCGTGGGAATAGAGTTTACGAGTTTTAAGGTTGTTTTTGGCACGGCTGCGCGAAGTGTTACTCTGGCGACACAATCAACAGTCAAAATCAGATCGATATGTTGACTCTGAGAAAAAGAACTGCTGAGAAGTGTGGGAAGATTAGAGCTGCAGGGTTCGACTTGGTCGAGGTTTGGGAGTGTGAGCTAGCGAAAGATAGAGATTTTGAAAAGTTTTACAGGACATGGGATCGCGAGATAGTCGACCCTCTCAATCCGAGAGACGCATTCTTCGGCGGACGCACAAATGTAACGAAACTGACCTATGATTTCAAAGAGGGTGAGAAACATGACGAGCTTTGCCCACCAAAAAAATTTATGCAAATTAGGCTAAGCCGGATCTGAGTTCCGCCTGGCAATTATTAACTGTAAGAGAAGATCTCAGTTCGCGCCCACAGCACGTTCAAGGTGTTGCGGATGAAGTTTCTGTAATTACTTTTTGGCACTTTTCGGCGTCAAAATTGCATAGTTTGGGTAACCCAAAACCCTTAAGCTGACCTTTCTTGTCATAACACGAATGTTTTCCAGAAAGGGACACGCGGTAATGTCGGTGTCTCTCGTGTGCAGGCATTTTTCCAGGTAAAACCCTCGCGTGGAATCAACTCATGTTTAATTTAACGCTCCTTTCATGCGCACAATGTAAGCCAAAGCAATTTTATAGTTAAACGTAAAGATCAGAATATTTTCTTCTAAGGATGATAAATGATCGACGCTGAACTAAATTATACATTGAAGAAAATGCAAAACGGCATAACATGTAAAAGAGGAAATTTGGAAAAATACGAAGTTACGGAAACCACGAAAATCTTCGATTTTTAAGAAAGGAAATTTTTATAATTCCAAGCTAAGTAAGCTTTTCTAGTGTTTCATTCTTTAAGGCTTTGTGTAGAGCGGGGCCTTTGTTTTATAAACCGTAAAACTTAGTGACAAGTCGAAAGGGCTCGCTCTTGGTTATGATACCAAAGAGTAGAGGGACACCACGGTGATCTTCCAGGTGTTTGATCATCGTCGCCGCTCGTGGTGTACTCCGCTACTTAGGTGAGCGAGATCGACGTTCTTCCTCTCTTTGATTTTGACTGCTGTGTGAAAGACCTGATCCTTACAATGAAAAACGGTCGATTGTGCTTTTTCAGTGGCGGCTTTAACGCTCGTCCATATTCAGCGCTTATCCTAAACATGCATGGCATCTCTAGCTATCTACAAGACACGCTGCGATGTATTATTCGTCCATGTTCAACACAACAACTGCGCTAGTGAGATAGAGAATTGAAAGATCACATTGTTGCGCTCGAAGAAGTGCGCTAAGTTTGCCAAGTTCTACAATGGACAACAGATCGTACGGCCTCCCGCAAGAATATGGACAAGGTCTATCAGTTACAAGCAATGGATAAGTGGAATTGTAAAAAGTTTTAATTCGTCCGGGCATCGAAAGGCCGATGGTATGTAATTTTGCTCTTTTCCGTTCTTCACACACTGGAATAGCTGTTAAAATTAAATTTAATTGCGGGTTGTGCAGTCAAAATATAACGTCGCCCAACATGGTTTTAGTTAAACCAGTGTCTTCTGAGGCGCTTCCACCAAAATAATTTAGAAGGGAACAACAGCGCTAACCGATTTAATATCTTCTCAAGAACATGTCAAAGTCTATTAAAACGCAGAAATTAAAAATAGTAAGAATTGGTGGTTCATGTTAAAAATCATTAAAGAACAGTTCTCAGTTTGGCTCGATAGTGCTGTCACTTTGCACTAGTTGTTTATAGTGACTTACTCATTACTTTCAGTATTTGTTCGAGCTTTTCTTCGACGAAATAGGGGACATACAAGAAATCGCAATTCACCTCTAAAACAAACATAATAAGCTCTCCCAATTGGACACCAGATATGACTGCGTAGTAATAATTGCGTAGTACGCGAAGTTGCAGTGTGAGAAAAATGAGTGAGGAAAATAATTCTAAGTGCTGTACAGCGCGGTTTTTAACATAGATTACCTAGCTAAATGACCTGCTTGTCTTAGATATTTATGATAATATAGGAAGGTCCCCAAGGAATACTAATAACCCGGCGTGTAATTTTGTGATTGACAAAACCTGATAACTCAGGTTTATGTTTGAAAGGGCAAATCATTTAGTACATTTCACTCCAGAAGTAAATAATCTCTTAACTTTCGTAATTATTATTTTGGTTTCAGGCAAATGGTGTCGAGTTGAAAGATACTAAGTTCCTGAAACATACATCCAAGCTTTGTTAGCAGGCATGCCGAATGCTTTTATAAACATTTATAAAATACATTTGCGGCCCCCTGTATGGAGAGAAAAATCCAAAGTTTTTTATTACAGGGATGGTAGAGTGAATGATGTTATTTCTGGTCTGAGTCATCAAAGTTCTGTACCATTAGAGTTAAGAAAGGCTATCGGGGGAATATGGAGGTTGCTGCAAGTAGTAGCTGTTAAACTCTCAACAAGCTTTACAGGCGGCCAATTAAAGAGCATGGGGCCAGAAATCAAGCACGATTCTCACCCAGTAAACTAAAATGGTTGTTGGAAATTGAGATGGACGAGCAACCAGAGAATTTGAAGTAATTTGGTGGCCTGATCTTTTCTCAGGCACTAAAAATGGGAAACTGACCTTGCGATTTTATGTTCCTAAAGTGATACTTTGATTTCAATGATGTGTAGTACACAGTCTAGTTGACTTGTTCGTCATGTTTTCATAAATTTAGTAGCTGTTTCTTGGCAGTTTTTGTAAGTTTGTTTTAAAAAACGATAAAATGTGTTTTGCATTTAGAGGAACAAACTTGTCTGTAGAAGGCTAAGATTAAACCCTGAATACAGCAAAATGACCCTGTAATATTATTGCAATTCATGTCTAACTGGGCGCACTATACTCTGATGCCCTTCCTTCTGTTGTAACCAAATTCAGAGGAAAAAAAACAACCTGGAGAAACTCTTAGAGTGATAATATCTGAATTAATTTGATGGCCTGCTCCCAGTTGGCTTGTTAGCTCAATTGGTAGAGCGCTGCACTAGTATCGCAGAGGTCAGTGGTTCGAATCCCGTACAGGCCTGAAATTTTTTTCAGGTCTGATTTCCACTATTGCTCAAATAGTGCTTTACTGCGAAGGATCGTTCTTATATACGTCTCATAACCGCAGTTCACTCATATGTTTCATATGTTTGTTGTTGTTCAATCTAATCATTATTATTATCATTCATATTACTATTATGATTATTTCAATGTTTATCTATGAACAAAATAGTGTTATTGTTAGTCTAGCTGATTGAGTATCCAAGTGATTGAAACTGGGGCAAAAACAAATTAAGAAAAGACAGAAAAACCCCAAAAACTGTTCAGGACTGCAATTCTTGAGTTGGCTCATTGTGAAAGGTTTTGGGACTTCATTAAGCTAGTGCTGTCTGTAGTGGGCCCTGTGTCAAAGAGAGAAGAGTAGCAGCTGAATTAATAATAATAATACTAAGGACAATGATAGCATTGATTGACCAAAGTCACCCTATGACTAATAACAGATGATACATGACAAGCAGCATAAGCAACACACTTTTCAAAACAAAAAGAGCAAGCTAAAATTGCCATCAGATAAAAATAACTGTCCATAAAAGACTGACAGCATAGAGCTGAAAAAAAAAATGGGGACTGGTTCTGCCATCAGATAACAACAGTCCATAGACTGACCACCCAAGAGAAACAGAACAGATCGGTGGTTCTGCCATCAGATAACAACAGCCCATAATGGACTGACTACCCAAGAGAAACAGATCCACCTGTTAGTTCTGCCATCAGATAACAACAGTCCATGGACTAACTACCCAAGAGCAACAGAACTAGGCAGGTGGTTTTGAATCAGAAAACAACTATTTAAGACCTCTGTACAATGTCTTAGAAAATCTTCTGCATTCTAACAATCTATTGAAGAGACAAACTATCAGAAACACTTGAATTTCTATTTGGGGGGAGGGGGGAGGAATTAAATGAAAATCTACTTGCCTCAGCATGCCATCCTCACTGAGCAGCCTATTTCAATTTGAAAATGATGATCACAATCATAAAGATAATGATAATGATAACAATAACAAATCATTATTATTATCATTTATATTACTATTATGATTATTTCAATGTTTATCTATGAATAAAATGGTGTTATTGTTAGTCTAGCTGAATGAGTATCCAAATAATTGAAACTGAGACAAAATAATCTCAAGAAAAGCCAGGAAAACCCCAAAAACTGTTCAGGACTGCAATTCTTGAGTTGGCTCATTGTGAAAGGTTTTGGGACTTCATTAAGCTAGTGCTGTCTGTAGTGGGCCCTGTGGCAAAGAGAGAAGAGTAGCAGCTGAATTAACAATTATAATAATAATGAAGACAATGATAGCATTGATTGACCAAAGTGCCTCCGACTAATAACAGATGATACGCGACAAACAGCATAAGCAACACATTTTTCAAAACAAAAAGAGCAAGCTAAAACTGCCATCAGATAAAAATAACTGTCCATAAAAGACTGACAGCATAGAGCTGAAAAAAATAGGGACTGGTTCTGCCATCAGATAACAACAGTCCATAGACTGACTACCCAAGAGAAACAGAACAGATTGGTGGTTCTGCCATCAGATAACAACCGCCCATAATGGACTGACTACCCAAGAGAGACAGATCCACCTGTTAGTTCTGCCATCAGATAACAACAGTCCATGGACTAACTACCCAAGAGCAACAGAACTAGGCAGGTGGTTTTGAATCAGAAAACAACTACTTAAGACAAGCCCTCTGTACAATGTGTCTTAGAAAATCTTCTGCATTCTAACAATCTATTGAAGAGAAAAACTATCAGAAACACTTGAATTTCTACTTGGGGGGAGGGGGGGTAAATAAATGAAAATCTACTTGCCTCAGCATGCCATCCTCATTGAGCAGCCTATTTCATTTTGAAAATGATTCAATCACAATCATGAAGATAATGATAACAATAACAAAATCAGTAATAATAATGATAATTATAATAATCATAACAATAACTACAACGACAAAGTCCGTGTTAGTCTGGCCTCTACCTTGCAGAAAATACAGCCCACCAACTGAAGCTGAATTCTTTAAAGGCATTGTGTTGCAATTGGTCATTGAGGCACTCAAGACACCTCACCACGACAAGGTACGAACATTGAGGTGGAAAAAAGGGTCTGTAAAATTGACTCCATGCTGATTCGAGATGAGAAATCTGTGTTCGAAGCTTCGTCAGTTCCACTCCAAGGGAATTTACTCTAGCTGATCTTTCGGTAAGTTAGGAAGCGAGCTCTTCGGAGTCGTGACTGAGTTTGGCGCCAAAAGATAAATTTTTCGCGCCTTCGGGCTCAAAGTCTAGCGTGGCGGAGTTCACCAGATTTACGATAGTCATAAATCCCGCAGATTTAATAAGTTCGTCGGGCATTGTTTATTACGAAGAAGATAGACCAGCTATTAGACAGAACGTGAACACAACGTCAACGAGGTCGGGAACCTGGCTAACCCCACTACTCCGAACGATGAGTTGGCCGGCTGAAGTTCCCGTGTCGCCACACTTTGGATTTCGTCGGGAAATATCTTAAATACATCGCATATGAAATATTTACGCAAAGGAACGTCACATACCTCTTTCAAAAGTAGATACCAATGCTTGCAAGGGTCAAGTGTGGCACTTGTAATCCTGCAAAGACTCTGCGTGGTTAAGTTAGCCGGTGGAAAGCCGCACGTCGAAAATCCGACTGCCTCTATGACTTCATTTCGAATGGTTTCGAAATCGAAAACATGATGCTTTTCGACATTTCGACATGAAAAATCTCGTCGAGGTTTAATATTACAATATTGGTAAGAATTTAACCAGGATACGAGGCCAAGTCGTGCGACCGCCACAGGTTTTGTTCCAAAACAATAACATCGTGTACTACGATCGCAAAGCGTGAACACTGATCGACCACCAAGTAACGCAATACTGGAAATTCGATACGGTTGTTATTCAGGTCGTACGGCACATGAAAATTGCGATATCTTTTGTTACTGTTTTATGGCAAACCAAGCGAAAGAATCATACCTAAATAATCGAAAGAGAGGCTTTTCGAATACGGCGCCTCGCCGGTATTGCCTCTTCTGTGAAAAGGAAGGATCTTTGAAAGACTACGTGATTAAAAATGTCGTTATAAGGAAACAGGCAGAAACAGAGAAAACGCAGTATTTTATGACCATTACACGCACAACAAACTTCATTTCATTTCATGATTTTGATTTTCATCGCCAACAGATGACCCCGCGTTAACTCGCACGCAATCGCGTATCTCTCGTGGATTCGTGGGCGCTAATCTGTATAATTACATTGTGGTGTAATTAATGTGATGACAGCCACCCAACGCCTTCTTCCCCAAACCTCGGCATCAGTTTACGATGCCTGCTGAGAATTTTTTTCTTGAGCAAAGCTCGTCATGGGAAGTATGTCGACTTTGTCAGTCTATATCCGACGGTGCAATTCTTCAAAGACTATCCGACCGCTCACCCGACAAAGATACTTGACCCTCCTCAAGAGTATGATGAGAGCTGGTTCGGTTTTGTAAAGTGTAGAGTCTTACCTCCACGAGGCCTTTATCACCCTGTATTACCGATAAAAACGAAATGTGGTAGTGCGGAGAAGCTGTTGTTTCATCTTTGCAGGACATGTGCAGAGGAGAAGACTCTGAAGTGTAAACATTCAAAAACAAAACGTGAGCAGCATCTCTGCAGTGTGTGCGCTAAGAAGAGAGGGCAGAAGTGTAACCATTCAGATGGTGAACGATCGTTTGTTGGGACATGGTGCACAAATGAATTGAATTTAGCTATTGAGAAAGGCTACGAGATTAAAAAGATCTTTCAAGTGTGGGACTTCAAAGAGAGAAGCGACGACCTTTTCAAAGGTTATGTCCGAAAATTTATGAAGATCAAGATGGAATCAAGCAAGCTAGAGACTGGTGAAGGTTGTACGTATAAGAGTGTCGACGAGTACAAGTCAATCGTTAAATCGAAGCTTGGGATCGATCTTGGTAAGATCGAGTTCAATGCTGAAAAGACAGCGATTGCGAAGATGTGTCTGAACAGTCTGTGAGGGAAGTTTGGACAGCAAAATAATATGAAGAAGACTGTGTATGTCACTGAGCCTGCAGAATTCTACAGAATTCTACTCGATGATAGTATCGATGATCTGAACATTCAGTTTATAAATGAAGACATGGTCGAGATGCATTACATCTTGAAAGATCAGTTCGTCGATAATAGTAGAGATACAAACATCTTTATTGCGGCGTTTACAACAAGCCATGCAAGGGTGATGATGTATAGAGATTTTTTAGAACCTCTTAGAGAGCAGGTTCTCGGTTTTGATACTAACAGCATATGGTATGTTGGAAAGGATGGTGAGCAGAAGATCAAAATGGGAGATAGTCTTGGTGATGCGGCTGATGAGTTAGATGGGCACCACATTACAGATTGGTACGGATCCGGCCCAAAGTCATACAGCTACACAACAAGTGATGGTAAAATGGTGTGTAAAGTCAAGGGCTTCACACTTAATCATGAGAACAGCCAATACATCAATGAAAAGACTATGAGGCAGATAATTGAAGGACAAAAACGCCGAATTACTATTGTAAATGAACAAGCGATAACTCGTGATCCGGCAACGAAACGGATAGTCAACCGATACCAAGAGAAAGACTTCCAACTGTGCTACGATAAGCGGGTAATGGTGAAGAACGAATCCGGAATAGACACGTTACCTTATGGATATTGAGTTAGGTTAAATATGAGGTGAGCTATACCCGCTATAGTACCAATATAAGCGAATATATTCGCTTAAATATTGAGGTGAGCTATACCCACTATAGTACCAATATAAGCGAATATATACACCTAAATATGGTGTGGGCTATAGTGGGTTACATATACTACTAAGATGACACGCGTTCCTTGCTTCGTCAATCCTTTCCATTAGATCTCATCGAGTTTAATGAATTATTTGGGATTTGTATGATATTTTGCTGACCCCAATCAAGAGGGAACGCGTAAACGATGCTGTTTAATTCAAAATGACAGATTTGCATCTACCATTATCTCAGGGATATTCCAATGACAGAAACCAAGTCATACATTGTTACATCAAATTTTACTTTTCACAAACGATTGTTTATCAAATAGCGAGAGTTTCCTTCATTCGAGGACCAAAGTCCAATTTTGCCATCTTTCTTATTCTGTTTGCACTCTTTTTTTTTTTTTGCCAAAATACTTCGCCGTGTTTTCAGATCTCCGGAAAAGAAAGCTGGAAACCTGTAGTCTTTTGTTACATGTTTATTTCCAGCCAGCATACATCACTTCATGAAATCCAGTCATTCCGAAAAATCTAAGTGCAAGAAGTTATCTCCGATAAACGAAAGTCTATTTACAAGTTCAAATTCATCGCATTTGAGATCAGTCACCAGGTAAACCCTAAGCGCTTCCTACTATCGCCGGGACTGCCGTAAATTTTCGTGTGTGAGCCATTCACTGTTCCATTTGAGTAATTTGGCAACTGCACGCCGGTAGCATCACCCACAAGGTAACTTGGTCGAAGCCCCCTTTTACCCACAAATTTGGGCCCACGACCTCCTCCAGGGCCTTCTTGAGCGGCCTTCATAAGTGGGTACGGATTACGGCCATTGTCTTTGGCCTCAGTGATGACCTTGTTGGCGTACTCTTGGAATTGAATTTCCTCGTCTCTGAGCAGCTCTCCGTTGCGTTTATCCAAGTCTAGTTCAGCTCCCTTGGCTTGTCGCTCTCGCTCCTTCACTTCGGCCTGGTGACATAAAAGAAAGCATTTAACATTTCAACGAATAAAAACCGTTTAATGTAATAATAATATAATAAAGCATTTACTTATGCACGATAAAATTACAGCGTATCTGATGTTGTCGCGCATGAGTCAAGTCTAAGAGGTAAAAAGCAAAAAAGTGAAGGGATGTAACAGTCGCAATTAAACAATTAAAACAAGAAATTAAACATTCTAACTACATTAAATACTAACGAATTAAAAAGTGTAAAATTCAAGGGCCAACGAGCTGGTCATTCTCTTGCATTGGTTAGCCTATTCTACAGTACAGTACTCGTGTAATGAATGGACCTCTTGATATAATCTGTGCAAGGTTTTGGAATGTATGAACAGAATTGTTTTCTTAAACAGTACCTAGTGTCGCGTTTTACCAATAAGTCTTAAAGAGGGTCAGCATACACTCGTAACAACATTAGTAGGTAAAAGCAAGTAGTCGCCGATAGTAAATGAGCCTCGTTCTTTTTTGGCGTTTTTACGTCTCGGTCCATAAAAAAAAAAAAAAAAAAAAAGGCTCGGCGAACATCCAGCCATCTTGACCTCACGCTTGGTCAATAACGCATATTAGGATCTGAGTTGCAATAAAGAAGTAGTGGTACACGACTGTAGTAGTTTTTCATTACATGTAACAAAGCATCAATTAGTGTTAGTACTCACAATTTGCTGTGTTTGAATTGCTTTGAGTTTCTTGCATTCAGACAGTTGCTCCAGGCGTTTGTCTTCTTGTTTCATGTGGTACTACAAAATAACAACAGCAAAAAAAATCAACTGAGTATTACATTTGCACTAAGTAAATGTCATGATAGCATGAGGAATACAAAAAAATAAACATGCGTTGAAAACGGAAGATTTGTCCTTCTCGATTAGAAACTAAAACCACTGAGTATTCACAGGAAATAGATACTAGCAGCTAGCTACCAACTTATTCTTCAGTAAGGAGTTGTCTCAACCGTGAACGCGAAATCTAAATCTATGCAATGCTGGGCATGGACATACTGTACTTACCAGTTTATCGGATTCCACTCTGTTGCGGAGTATTTCACGATCCCTTTTGGCTTCCTCCATGGCTCGGCGTTCATTTTCTTTCATCTGAAATGAATGGAGAATGCGTGATATTAAGAAATACCTTGTGCAGTTGGGTACCAAGAAAAAACCGAATTCTCGACAGAAATTGCTTCAAGCCCAATAACGCAGCAAGCAAGTTCTCTCGAGGTATCGTGTTGTGTTATAGGTAAAAATTGTTAGAAATACTTTTACGGTGTTGCCCCCTTTTGTTACAACAATTAATTAAACGAACGAACAAGAACCAAACAAAGATGCGATGAGGAATATCGCCATACAAAGCTGTTCCGGTGGCTCCCTTTCCAGACCTCCTTTTGAGATGGTACATGTATCCTATACTTTTAAGAAAGATTCGATCACCTACAAATACATGTAAAAGTAATTTGCCTTTTCACGCGTCAAGAGGAATACTCAAACTTTCCTCACGTTAACAAAATCTAGGCGATCATGATCTACATGTACGCAAATGAAACAAAATTTGATATCATAAACAATAATTTCTAAAAAGCTCACTTCACGTTTCACGGGACAATTCACGACATCAATCAAGCTTCACACCGAAAACTGTATTGTAGACCGTACTTTGAGAAAATCGCGATATCAAAATTATGGCGTAAGACATCAGCATTATAAGCACGCTAAGTTTAAAAATTACCGTGTATATCCTTTGGTGGTGAATCTCCTTTTTGGCCTTCACATCGGACTCGTATTTTTGCCTCTCCTCCTCCTAATAAGATAGAAAAAAAAACGAAGGTCGTTCCACCTTTTAATACACTATACATGTATCTTTCTTATTACGCTCTGTTTACATGAAATTTCATTTACTATTGTTAAACCAAAAACAAAACAACCACAGCGATCAATTAGAAAAAAAAGGGTTATAAAATTTCATCATCGGTCACACAAGCCCTCAAAGTAACTGAGTAACTGCTAAAGCGCGGGAAAACGCGGCCGACCGAGTCACGACTGGGTTTTAGTTTTGTTCTCTGATTGGCCAAGAGGGTGGCGCAAGTTTTCTGGACCAATCACAGAGCGAAATAAAGCACAACAAGAGCCAATCAAAACAAAGGAATCTTTTAGAAAGAAGCCAATCAGAACTCGGAAAAAATCAGAGCGCGGGAAAATGAGATTGACTGGACCGCCGCGATTGTTTCAGTTTTGCTCCCTCAGCGCAAGATTGAAGACTACAAGTACTTCACTGATGAATTGGAAATTGTTGTTATAACTGTTACCTCACGTTTCCTTTCCCTTTCTGCCACAGTCTTCGCTATTCTGTCGTCTTCATCATCCACTTGCTGCTGCATCTGGTTGGCCAGCTTCTTTCTCATTCTCTCCGTGTGATCCTGGAAGGCTCTGTAAACAAACACAAAGAATTTACAACAACTGCGGGAAGATGTAGCAAGCCCAATTTTTAGTTGATGTGACTGGCTAAAAATAAAGTAAAGTTGCAAAGAGTTGAATAACTCGACTAGTCAAGGAAATCTCGACACATAACGCATTGTAATTTTTCTCAGGCAGTACACAAAGAAGTATTTGATTAATCAAAGTTAATAATGTTAATGTTTGTTCAACCTTTTGCAGAGAATGCTGAATTACAGGTTGATGTTAAGGTGAGATCGGACGTCAGCATGATCAGGCGCCTCTGGCAGCCGCTTCAGACCATGTAACGATCTCGCCTTCCCACCCATCCCACCACAGGGGAGGACATCACCACAAAGTAATCTCGTGCGTGGGAAATTAACGTCTCCTACCCCTAACCCTGCAGGAGACGGGGCCTACAGTTTATTCGTCCTTATCCGAATAGAATATCTATCCATTTCTTGATATCATAGAAAGGTAGCACATTCTCCTTAGTTATTTTAAGACTAGGAGTATTGGTCCGGCCGGAGCTCGAACCCTCGCCCTCTCGCACAACACAATCCGGCGCTCTAACCAATTGAGCTAACCAGGAGGCGGTTAGCTCAAGTTATATATATTTGGGATACTTGCTTTAAAGCTGGTTAAATGGAAGCCTCTACAGACATGACGTAGGAGACGAAGCCTATGATTTATAGTACTTGTCCCTGAAGACTACAATGTCTAACCAATAACAGACGTCTTAGCAAAGACAGCATATTCTCCTCTGTTATTTTAAGACTCCGAGTGTTGGTACAGTCTGGCACCGGAACCCTCGACCTCCCGCTCGGCAGTCCGGTGCTCTACAACATAAGTTAACCTTAAGCGCGATGCAAACGTCAAAATGTACAAGTGTGTTTTGACCCGTGCTTGCAGTAAACAGCCGAATGAGTGATCAACAATACTGCAATTTTTCAGTTCACCTTATTTTAGACGCAGAGAAGTCCGTTCACATGCTAATTACAATGTACATACATTACCTGAACAGTTCAGTCTCTTTCTCTTTACGCATCCTCGCCATTTTCTGCAGTTGCAAAAGACGGGAAACACTACTTTAGCAAACACACAGCAAAACTGGAGATAAGGTAAGTTGGCTCTCATGCAACTACAAGTTAATGAAGGCAAGTATTTGATATTTGAGCGTTACAACCTTCGAAGGAGTGAACAGGAAGAGTTCTAATTTTTAAAAAGAAAAACACAGGACAAAAACACAGGTAAATTTTGAGCTCCTCAATAAGGCGTAAGTACCTTTTTAGCTTGAGCAAATTGTCGAATCTCTTCCTCTTCCTCTTCAGCTTTCTTCTGCTGTAACTGACGCTTAACCTAAAAAAAAAAAAAAACAACAGAAATTGCTTAAATACATAAAAATGTATGTCCATCTCGTTTGTAATGGATTCTATGAAGCAAGCCTAAGAGAATTCCCATTGAAACAACCAAAATGCATTTTGTACAGTGCTGAATATCCAAAACTATCATTACAGCTGTTGCCTTTTAAATGAGCAAGGTCTTAATTTCACTGAGCTGAACATACTTCTTTATCGGCCAGCTGCCTCTGATGTTCTTCCATAATCTCCTTTTTATCCTTCAAATAAAAGAAATTAGACAAATAATATTGTACAGTATTTGAGATAAACCTAATTCTTCCACCTAGCTAGATCTATTCTGAGTAAAGTACTTTCCTTTGCAACACTCGTCTGAAAACCAAAATCAGATTTACCACACACAGTCATGTACATGTAACTGGAAACTCTCAAGTGACAAGCTTTTCTGACTCCATGCTTACATAGCAAAATTAAATCTTTGGATTGGATTGGACTAATGGGTGAGAAAGAGAAATTATACACACACACACACACTATCAAAAAAAAACACACAAAAAGCCATATTACCTAGCTACTTCAAGGACCCAGTAATACATGAGGAAAAAACATTTTGCTGTGTACAGGATCACACATATCATGTACACAGTTTTTTTCAACATGTTGATCTGTAATCTACATTGCATGTCTTCGAACAAACCTTTCGTCTCTGTTCTTCAATGGCCTTCTTGGCTGCCATGTACATATCTACTTGTTGCTTAACATTCTCACCCTCCTCATTGTCGACTTGCTTTGCTTTTTTCCCCTCTTCAATGTGATCAAGAATTCTACAAAGAAAAGCAGGTGAAATTAAATTTTTGCAAACTAGACCAAATTTTTTTTCACCCTCAAGTCATTTCACACTATGATAATAAATACATAGAGGTCTTACCATACATTGAATTATTTAATTAATAGAAAGAAAAGAGGTTTGAAAAAAAATTGAGCCAAAAAACAAAAGATTTGAGCTAAAACATCTAAAGACTGATGTCAAATTTACAAAATTTAGATACATTATTCCTATCTCTTTAAAAAGTGCTTGCCATGTGGGTGGTGGGTGCTTCTTGTGAGTGTACAAATAATAGCTATGAATCAATGTACATAGAGAAGATCAAGACATACAGCCTAATTATTTAGTATACGATAAGCACATTTAAAACTCTATGATATAAATTATATAGCAAGAAGTCGAGAATTTATACTACTGTATTGAATTTGAGAATTTTCATGTTCTATGGTGTAATCTACATCAGTCTATTCTCTATAAACTAGCATGCATACAAAGTAAATGTACTCACTGAAGGTTTTGGAAATCAGCCACTGCTTTTCTTTCATTAAACCTCCTCAAAGCTCTTTTTTGGTCTTCCATGATGGCCTCCTCGCGTTGCTGTAAGTCAATGGAGAAGAGGGAAGTGGAAAGGAACATCTGTGTTAAACCCCATTGGACTTAAATTACATCTAAATACTTGTACAGTCTAATGAAATGCTTAAATTCAAACCAAAAAAAATAAAAACATTAGGAAAACAGGTACACCTAATTCTGATGGTTCTACATTACAAATTTCCCTGATCATGTTCCAAACCTTAGTCGAAAAAAATACAGTCATACATTACTTACCCTTTGTTGAAGTCTTAAAAGGTGATCCTCCCTAATCTTATCAGTATTAAGCTGTCCATTTTTCATTTCAATCTGGGCATCTCTCTCTTTAAGAACTTCTGTTAGAAGGAGTGCTCCCTATTACAAAGGGAAACATAAGAGAAAAACAAAGACTTTAGAGCAGTGTGAACTCAGTGTGACAGAGCCAGATGTTACAGTAACCAGAGATATATTGTACATGTAGGGCAGCAACCCAAGATAATGAAAATTGTGGTAGCATTATTGGCCTACTCAACACCATCAGAGATTACAGGTAAATATAGAACAAGAATTAGCCATGGTACTTTATCAAGAATTCCTGTTACAGCACTGACCTAATTAAGTGAACTCTTGGACAAAATTATATTGAACACTAGCAGAAAGCTATGGGACACTTGCAATATCTTGCCAGTTCAAGTCCCCATGTAATTTAGATTTGAGAGTGTGTGACATATCCAAGGTTAGGACAGCCTTAGAGCTAATAAAAATGTCCTCTGTACACCTATCTGAATGCAAACATACCTGTAAATGTATATATATATAATAATACCTCAAGGTTTAGGTTACTTGAACTTTTACTGCAACTCTGAGTTTCATGCCTCTTGCGAAGCAATCGTCAGGCAACTGCACTGCCAGAAATAACGGTTACAATCCACCAAAATTTAAAAGACAAAACAATGTGTACATGCGCACGCAACATACTGCACGCGCCATGGTAACGTTACGTTCTTCAACAGGAATTTCCTGACATGTCTGCAACCTGATGTCAGCTCATTTCTTTTGTTTATACTTGCCATCTGCGGTTTACAAATGATAAAATATTAAACCGCAGTAAACCGCAGATGGCAAGTTTAAACAAAAGAAATGAGCTGACATCAGGTTGCAAACATGTCAGGAAATTCCTGTTGAAGAACGTAACGTTACCATAGCGCGTGCAGTATGTTGCGCGCGCATGTACACATTGTTTTGTCTTTTAAATTTTGGTGGATTGTAACCGTTATTTCTGGCAGTTGCCTGACGATTGCTTCGCAAGAGGCATGAAACTCAGAGTTGCAGTAAAAGTTCAAGTAACCTAAACCTTGAGGTATTATTATCCATGGCTCTAGCCCTGCTATTGAGCACTTTTTAGTAGATGATGATCTCATTCCGCTATTTTGGTTATATATATATATATATATAAGAGATATGGTTTTTGAGAAAAAGAAAAGTAAAAACCTCCTGAAAAAGGAATTTTATATGTTTGTGTGCGGGCCCAATGAATTAATGTCTCACTTATTATGAAGAGGGTTTAATTGTATGCATGCAGCCTTAGACATTTGACATTTCTTACATGGAATGTCTTTACTCTGTCTGTCTGATAATATTGCAAGGTCTTTGCTCTTTCAATGGCTTCCTTTCTTTTTTGAGCTTGATGTTTTGCTTCTTCTTTATCAACCTTGACTTTTTCCTCCTGTCAATGGAAAAATCTGTTATTAAAGGCTGAGGACCACTTTATTCCTCATCTCAAATCTACATAAAGTTTTATTGGTTAGTTCTGTAGGAAGCAAAATCCCACCAGGTGCATCCTTCTTAGTAACTACATAGCTAAGCTAATTAGGTTTGCTACCAACTGAATCGTACAGAGCATGAACAGCATCATAGAGTATTCTCTTACGTACATTTAGTCTGTTAAGCAAGAACACCTGGGCCCACAAGTTGACTGTATAAAAGCAAAATAATACTATCAAATGGATACATTGCTACTCAGCGGATAAGCGATAGCAAATGGTACTGTGGTATCCACCAGATAGAGATTTATTCAGTGGATATTGTTATCCACCCTTTGAACAACCGTGAGGCCAATGTATAGTTTATACACCAGTCCTGTGATTTCATTGTGTTAATTCTCACCTCCTCCTTTTCTTCTCGTAATTGTCGTGCTTGTAGCTTCTTCAGTCTCTGACCCTGTAAAAATTAGCCAAAATATATTGAAAATCCCTGAAATGCAGTCTTCATACCATTGCTTATCAGCAAGTTTTGCCAGATTCTTGTGCATCTACATACACGTTAAATAAGACGATTTACTAGAATATGTTGCAATAATTAAAGCTTGTATTCTAGCTGATTTTTCTGATATTCATGACAACATATTCATGAATACTGGAAATCAAAAGGAGCATTGTATGCTCTTTCAAAGTAGAAGAGATAACAATACTCTCCTCAAAAAATTGTTATTTCGTGAAGAACAGAACATCACCTTGCAGAGAAGGTCTTTGTAGTTTACGCACACACACAAAAATGAGATTTCATAGGGAAAACTACAACTATGTGAGAAAGTTGAAACCGAACCTCTATGGTATTTTCCCAGTGTTGTACTGATTCTTTGGAAATAGCGTGAAGGTCCTCTCTTTCTTTCCTCTTCGCTTCCAGTCGCATTTGCTCCTCGTTATATCGCGAAAGACTGTTCTGGATGCGCCTCCACGAGTCAGGCTGAAGAACTGTTACCTATTAGGACAAAGTTGCACAGTTTTTCTCCTATTTACTGTTATAAGCCAACGGTAAAATTCGGGGAAAGTGTCTCAAAATGATGACGAAAACATGCTCACCTCACGCGGGTCAACTCCTTCAGGAATGACACTGATATTCGTTCCGCCAAAGTCTATATGGTTGAAACATAAAAACACATGTAAGGTCACAAATTCAGTATAAGAAAACGAGCTAGCTGCCAGAAATTACCTCTTGTTTGACCTTCTCGCCGGCCATGCATGATTCTCGACGCCATTTCGGTTGAAACTACTCGGTAAAGTTGTAGTCCCAGAGTTTGCCATCCGTTGCCAAGTCAACGATTGTTGTGAATAGGAGACTGGGTCGAGAGCGCTTATCTCGAGAAAATCTGGTCCTGACGGAACCGAGGCCTGACGGCGAGTAAAATTTTTTTTGCAATTTTTTGTTGTTCGTTTTCATTTGTTCGTTGATGATGATAAATAGTTTCTTTTCCTTAAAATTTTACCAGAGTCTCTTGGCGCTAGAAGCGCCATTTATATAGCCATTATTGCATGGCTACGTAAGGCGATACGGTTTGTTTACCCCGGCTGTTCAAATAACAGGTCGATTTTCTTTATTTGGTTGAATAAACACGCAAAAAAAAAAAACAAAAAAAAAAAACAAAAAAAAAGCGTTAAAAATAAAAAAATAAAGACAATCAAGCAATGACACTAGAATACGTAAAACTTATGTGCTTCGTGTCGACTGAAATTTCGATATGATGCAAAATCCGAACAAATCATAATTGGGTCTAGGCTATGCTATCCTTTTTTGTATTGATTTGCTAGAGCTCGAAGAATATTAAACCTCTAATCATAGATGTAGATTCTTTTTATTGGGTTTTCTTCACGAGAAAATCAACGTCTCGCTTGGATTTTTTTATTTCAAGACGAAGGTTCGCGAGTAACTGGATCCTAGCATATGCTGGCGAATTATTGACATTTAGCAGCTTGTGAAAACAAATTGACAACCGCTCCTAAAGAAATCAATACTTGGCCATTGTGCTGCATAATAAATACACCAGCTAATTTGTTGTACCGCCAGAAGATTTATATTATTCAGAATAATTCATTAGTTTCTGAAGATACTTGTATCTTCCTAGCATAATACAAGACCGAAAAAGATATATTTTCTCTTGAAAAGAGTAATGTAAGAATATATCTTTGCATGAGGTTTTGCAATTTTTTTTGTAAATGTAAACAATGTAATATTTTCACGATTTATTTTAAAAAAAATTTTAGCTTTTGGAGTTGAACACCTGCTCTGATTAACAATTCCATCGAATTGTAAATGAACAATTTTCGCGAGCAGTGCGCTCATCACGAATATTCCACACTAAGTTAAAAGCCCAAACTCGGGTTTCTCTACAACTGCAAAAGAGAGAAACTTGCTAAGTGTGCTGAAGAACTCTATACTGCTGAAACACAAGATGTCAGGAAATTTGAACACATCGATAAATGGAACACACATGCACCTGCACTGCTTCAATCCTACAGTGAACAAAGTCGTGGAAACACTGTTTGACTGCGCGATTTTCGTTTTCTCTCTGGTGGGAAATAGTTTGATTTCGATCATCGTGTTCAAGTCTAGAGCCATGAGGAAACCAATCAACTTTTTAATCGTAAACATGGCTATGTCTGATCTGCTCTTTGCGATTTTCGTAGTCCCACCGAACCTGGTAGGGATGCACTTCCAAACCTCGTTCCTGGTTGAACCTCAAGGCGAGGTCTTATGCAAGCTAGTAGAGTTCATGATCCACGTCTCTGCCTCTGTGTCAGTTCAGAGCCTGGTTCTTATAGCAGTGGATCGATTTGGAGCTGTGGTATATCCTCTTCGACCACCACTCATCACTTCCAAGTTGTGCTGTTTCTTAATTGTTGCCACTTGGATCATCTCATTCGGAATCTACTCCCCTTACTTTCTTGGTTCTCATCTGGTAATGTATCCTGATGGAATACTCCTTTGTCAGACCCTTTATCGTGAAGTCTTAAATGAAGTTTTCGTGTCCTTCACTTACGATACGGTAGTTCTGACTCTTTTCCGCTGTATTCCTTTGGTTTTGATAGCTATAGTATATATAGTTATTTATTTAAAACTCAAACGACAGAAAATACCCGGCGAAAGATCGACCAACAATGGCGATCAACTTAGAAAGAGAGAAAGAAATGTGCTTAAGATGTCCATTGCTATCGTGTTGGCGTTTGCAATATGCCTGTTGCCGTTGAGCATTTTCAAAATCGTTGTGAATTACGTACCGATCGTACGTTCTTGCGGTTGGGATCGCTTCGAACTAACTTGCTACGTTTTGGCTAATTCAAACTGTGCAGTGAACCCTTGCATTTGTTTTATTTTTAGTAGAAATTATTGTCAAAGGCTGAAAAGTTTGCTTAGCTGCTTTTCCGCCGAACAGAGGGCTAATCAAGTGCAAGTCAAAAGAGCAGAACTGCCCCGACTGTTGAATTGTGCAGATTCTTTAGCCGAACCTCGTGAGGAAAGGAAAGTACAAGAGGACGGAAATTTATGAGAAAGGTGTTTTTTAATTTTACTTGTATAGCCAATGACATCCTTTGCTTCAGAAAACGGAAACCTTTGATGTTTGGAAATCAATTAAATTTGAAGATGTTTGTAGAGATGGGAATGCCAGAAATTAATTGTTGAGCTCTCGAGTTTTGGAGGTTGGCACAACTTGAACTCCTGAGCTACACTTTTAAAACTAACAACAATCTTATTTGTACATCCTACCAGTTAAAAATTTGTAGCAAATATTTATGTCCTAATTGATGTGTTTGTTAGTGCCTTCACATTTGCCACGATAAGCAAAGTGGACTGACAAGCCCCGGCAGGGAAGTCAGAAAGGACTCGGAAGAGAAAAACGCAAATATTCAGCAGAAACAAGATGGGAAAAGGAAAATGGGAAATTAAAATTAATTTTTGTTAAGATAAGTGGATGGGTTAGAATCGATGCAACATCGTTGACATGTATCGATTCCAAGGCTCCCTGCAGTAGTGTACTTCAAGGTTGAACTGCGGCACGACGTGGAGTTTCACGTCAATTTTATTTGAAGCTGCAATCTGAACTGGATCAGATCTTCCCGCTTTCGGGCTGGAAAGTAATATGCCCATATCAGGCAGGATAGATAGATATTTATGTAAAATAATGAACTACGAGGGAGGTATTCCTAAAGTGAGCTCTCCAAAAGGATACCTCAATACAAGAGAGGAGGAATGTTTTGAATTGGGCGAAGTTTATTCACTAGAATGATCACATATTGTTTCTTGAGGGCAAACTACGAATGCTTGATGTTTAAGGGCTTATCCACGTTGAGATTAATCCAGAATATCAAATCCATCGCATTTTACGAAAAGTTAGAAGTTGCATTTTATGAACTCTTTAAATTCGCATTTTAATAATCAACACTTTGATAACCATGCAATAAAACATAAGGCCATTTATTTGACCTAATTACACCTAAGGGTTGTTCATGTTTATGAGTCGTGTTTTCCAGAGCGTTGCTTAACGGTTACCTCCTACCTTCAGAGGCCTAAAAAGTGTTTTTTTTTTAAACTAGACTGAAGTTAGACATTTTAACTAACGTTTACAAAAGAAAAAAAAATTAAAAATCTCAAAAGCGTCCGACTTGTCTAGAAAAACGTATTTTCAAATAAAAGTTAATAAATCAGGAAGGTGTCTATTCCATACAAGGTTAAATGATTAGGAAAAAATTAAAATGTTTGAACCAAACGTTCTCGGCTGTTTAGATCATCAGGGTTGAAAATAATATCTGTCTGCACATACATATATATCTTATGTAATTCCCAATAGCAAAATTTTGGAGTGTTGTTACCTTTTTGTTGAACATTTCCAAAAAAAAAAAGGGGAATTTCTTGTTTTTAGTGTTGGGAGGCCTGTGCCTCCCATAAGGCATAGCGAGCGAGTAGAAAACATGTGGAACGTTTTGTTTTTTGGGTCGGACATGTTGGTTGTTGAAGTTTTCAGTTAGCGTTGTTGCGGATTCCAAAGGCTCATACATTCGAATCATAAAACTGATCTCGATTGTGAGCTAAGCAATAAAGTGTAAAATTAGTGACTACATGGAGGCACAAGAATCTTGCGTAATTCCCGATGGGAAAACTGTTGGAGACATAAGAAATAACTTGTTTGTTCAAACTGGGGCGGAATTGTTGGATCATTAGCCCCTCGACGATCCTACGCTTGTGGAATGTTTGTGCTGAGGAGAGAACACGCCAAGTGAAAGAATGTGATGGATTTTCCCGCAAGTGTTTTGTAGGTTCAGAGGCGTGAGCAGGATTTGAATGCTCCGCAATACGTACTGCTAAATTTCTCACAGTCTCGCCAATATAATCAACACCACAAGAGCAATCTCCTTTGTAAAAACCTTTAGATCTGTGAGTGTTTTGTCTTTGTTGTTAAAGAGGCTTTTAATTTGCCTTGTTTGCCACAGGATTACAAAGATGAAATTAAAATTAGAGAAAAATCGTTGAGTTTTGCAACGAATGTCTCGCCGAGTTTTTAGCTTTTACCGCAAAAAGGAAGCTTGATGAGAAATTTCTTTCGCTCTTCGAAGAGAAAATTCGGAATGATATTGTCATCTCGTGATGAGTCGTTTAGAAAGGTGTTGATTGTATGCGAAATAAAACTTTTGGGATAACCTGCATTGATAAAAGATGTTTCAAGAGTTTTTTTATGTCCTTGTCAAGGTCGGTAGATCGGATGCGTTTGGCTCTACGAAACATCTTTTCCCTTCGGGAGTTACGCAACATTCTTATTATGTCTCCAAACTTTTCCCATCGGGAATTACATAAGATATATATGTATGTGCAGACGGTTATTATTTTCAACCCTGATGATGGAAAACAGCCGAAAACATTTGGTTCAGAAATTGCAATTTTTTGGTTGTTAGTAAAACGCGTAACGGCGTAACGAGAAGCCACTTATCGGGATTTTTTTAATGTTTTTTTTTTTTGCAATTTTTTTTAATTTTATTATTTTTTTAAATTTTGTTATCATTTCTTAATGTGACCATTATTAACCGTGATTGGCGGGGTTTTTCCCGCCCCTTGGCCAAAGTTACCGCATTTCCGGAGACACTAGAAAGCAACCTCGTTCCCAGGGCCTTTTCCCTTAGTTGGGGGTGGAGCTGGGGGTGGCCCCAGCTAAGGGAAAAGGCCCTGGGAACGAGGTTGACTAGAAAGTGCGGGCGCACTTTCTCAGGCTTCCATGAGGTCGGTCATGGAGGAGAACGATGATGGTAAGTTTTGGACTTTCATTTTCAGTCAGTTAGTTTCCTTTCTTGCTTCTCGATATTTTCAGTCACAATTTGTTTAGAGTAGTTGCAGGTTTCAGTAATTGAGTTGTTTTTGCGTTCGGCGCGCTATTTTTCAATTCTAACAACTTGCGTTTACGATTTTCCGCAGAGGTCATTTTCCTTGGGGAGAGAAGGCTTTCTGGTATAAGTGAAAGTTGAATACTTGATTTGATGGTACATAACATCTTCATAAGGTCATAGTAGTAGCAAGTATGATAAATATTGTAAGAAATAGACGACTTTTTTGAGAAACATGTTTCGGCATATATATGATGCTGTTTAATTCAAAATGCTCTACAGGAGGCAGGTTTGCATCTACCATAATCTCAGGGATATTACAATGACAGAAAGTAAGTCATACACTGGTATATCAAATTTTCCTTTCACAAACGATTGTTTTTCAAATAGCGAGATTTTCCTTCAATCGACGACCGAAGTCCAATTTTACCATCTTTCTTATTCTGTTTGCACTCTTATTTTTTTTTCCAAAATACTTCGCCGTGTTTTTAGATCTCTGGAAAAGAAAGCTGGAAACCTGTAGTCTTTTGTTACTTGTTTATTTCCAGCTAGCATACAACACTTCAAGAAATCTAGTCATTCTGAAAAATCTAAGAGCAAGAAGTTCAAGTCTCCGATAAACGAAAGTCTATTTACAAGTTCAAATTCATCGCACTTGAGATCAGTCACCAGGTAAACCCTAAGCGCTTCCTACTATCGCCGGGACTGCCGTAAATTTTCGTGTGTGAGCCTTCACTGTTCCATTTGAGTAATTTGGCAACTGCACGCCGGTAGTATCACCCACAAGGTAACTTGGTCGAAGCCCTCTTTTGCCCACAAATTTGGGCCCACGACCTCCTCCGGACCCTTCTTGAGCGGCCTTCATAAGTGGGTACGGATTACGGCCATTGTCTATGGCCTCAGTAACGACCTTGTTGGCGTACTCTTCGAATTGAATTTCCTCGTCTCTGAGCAGCTCTCCTTTGCGTTTGTCCAAGTCTATTTCAGCTGCCTTGGCTTGTCGCTCTCGCTCCTTCACTTCGGCCTGGTGACATAAAAGAAAGCATTTAACATTTCAACGAATAAAAACCGTTTAATGTAATAATAATATAATAAAGCATTTACTTATACGCAATAAAATTACAGCGGAGCTGATGTGGTCGTGTTTGAGTTAAGTCTAAGAAGTAAAAAGTAAAAAGTAAAGAAAAGTGACAGTCACAATTAATCACTTAAAACAAGAAATTAAACAATCTAACTACATCAAATACTATAAAATTAAAAATTGTAAAATTCAGGGACCAACGAGCTAATCATTAGGGACTTTAAGCAGTCAGTACGGAAACGCCACGGAAGACGTCGATTAAAAAATGAGTTTCTACTTTTAGTTAGAATTTCGAAAATGGCTGCATGTGTTTACCGTCTCATAGGCTGCCACACCTCAAACTCAACATAACGCATAAAAGTAGCGTTGAGATCCAAATGTAAATTAAAATAATTTGCCGCCGCGGTTTCGCTTCGCAGACGACGCAAATTTTGGTGATTTCACGTTGTTGTTTTGTAAAAGACGGCTTAGAAATGTACAAAGTTTTAAAACGCACGTGATGGGCTATTGTTCTGCCAATTAAATTTATTGTTTTTCCACGTTCTCGTTGCCGTAGCAGTCGTGGTTTGCTTAAAGTCCCTAATACCTGAACAGTATCAGGGACGTCACAACCCTAACGTCGTTTAAAAGCAAGATACGCCAACTCAATATAAGTGAACTTTTAGATGATGGCTGCGCAGGCTGTAGCCTTTGTTCATTTTGACTTCTGTGTGTTTTTACTATAAATCTCTTAATAAGTTAACCATAGATATTTTATCTACTACTGTATTTAGTTTGTATATTCTCCCCTAATTGGTGTCCCCAAATTAGTAGGGGATTTGTTCCCTGGCTAGACGGTTTTTGACACTCTAATAAAGTTTCTACTACTACTACTACTTTCTACTACAGTTCAGTCTCCATCTCTTTACGCATCCTCGCCATTTTCTACAGTTGGAAAGACGAGAAACACTGCTTTAGCAAACACACAGCAAAACTGGAGATAAAATGAGTTGGCTCTCAACTATAAGTTAATGAAGGCAAGTATTTTGAAAAACTGATATTTGAGCGTTACAACCTTTGAAGGGGCAAACAGAGAGATTCGAATTTTTAAAAGAAAAACATAGGAAAAAACACAGGACAAAAACTCACTAGTAAATTTTCAGCTCTTCATTAAGGCTTAAGTACCTTTTTAGCTTAAGCAAATTGTCGAATCTCTTCTTCTTTCTTCTGCTGTAACTGACGCTTAACTTAAAAAAAAAAAAGAAAAAAAAAAAAAACAGAAATTGCTTAAATACATATAAATGTAAGCACATCTCTTTTGTAATGGATTATATGAAACAAGCCCGAGAGTATTAACGATGATCTCGGCTCTAGTAATTATTAATAATTCCTCTTGAAACATCCAAGATGTATTTGTACAGTGTTGAATATCCAAAATTAGTATGTACTAAAACAGTGGATAGCGTTGAAGGCGCGCTCTGATTGGCTAGTCAAACTCCGAATATCAGTTTGCTATTTACCTCCGAGCAACTCAGGAAAAAATGGCGTCCCGGTTTGCATCCGTGACAAGCGAAGAAATCACTCAAATTAACGACGAAGCAGTGTATATTATCTGACTGTTTTAGTATATACGAAAACAACTATTCACCTCAGTGTCGGTGGTTAGCGGTGGATACTTACCTCGCCGCTTCGCGGCTCGGTAAATATCCACCACTAACCACCTCCACTTTGGGGAATAGTTGTTAACTATACTCATACTGCTGTTAATTGCCTTCCAAACAAGCAAGGTCTTAATGAGGGGGGCATTGGAGCCTCTGGGAAACCGCAAAACCGGAGAAGAAAACCTTTAAAACCTTCAAAACCGACGAAAAAAAGGCAGCAAAATCGACGAAAAAAGGCAGCAAAACCGAAAACCGTATGCAATCCTGACAAAACCGCTACATTTTTACCTTTGAAGGGGTCAGAAAAGAAAAACCAAAAACCGCATCAGAGTTTTCTTGAAAACCGAAAACCGAATGCAAAAAACATGTAAAATCCGCAAACCGCTCTGAAAAGCAAAACCGAAAAACCGAACCTTCTTGGCCCAAAATCCGATCAAAAAAACCGTCAAAACCGCAAAACCGAAAATCGCAAAGCCCCCCCTCCTTAATTCTATTGAGCTGAACGTACTTCTCTATCAGCCAGCTGCCTCTGATGTTCTTCCATAATCTCCTATTTATCCTTCAAATAAAAGAAATTAGACAAATAGTATTGCACAGTATTTCCGAAAAACCTAATTCTTCCACCTAGCTAGATCTGTTCTGAGTAAAGAGCTCTTTAAAAACACAACCTCGCAAGGTGTCAAAAGTGGAAAGTACTTTCGTTTGCAACACTCATCTGAAAACCAAAACCAGATTTACAACATACAGTCATGTACATGTAACTGGAAACTCTCAAGTGACAAGTTTTTTAACTCTAATGGTTATACAGCAACGTTAAATATTTCGATTGAACAAATGGGTGAGAAAGGGAAATGTACACACACACTAACAAAAAACATTCAAAAAGCCATATCACCTTCTTCAAGGACCCAGTTAAATACATGAGAAAAAAGAATTTGCTGTGTAGAGGCTCACACATACCTGTACGCAGTTTTTTTTCAACTTGTTGATCTGTAATCTACATTGCATGTATCTGAACAAACCTTTCGTCTCAGTTCTTCAATTGCCTTCTTGGGCGCCATGTACCTATCTACTTGTTTCTTCACATTCTCACCCTCCTCAAAGTCAACTTGCTTTGCTTTTTTTCCCTCTTCAATGTGATCAAGAATTCTACAAAGAAAAGCAGATGAAATTAAATTTTTGCAAACTGCATCAAATTTTTTTTCACCCTCAAGTCATTTGACGCTATTATAATTCATACATAGAGGTCTACACACATTGAATTATTTAATTAATAGAAATGAAAGAGGTTTGAAAAACATTTGAGTCAAAAACAAAAGATTTGAGCTAAAACATCTAAAAACTGATGTCAAATTTATAAAATCTAGATACATTATTCCTATCTCTTTAAAAAGTGCTTGCCATGTGGGTGGTGGGTGCTTCTTGTGAGTGTATAAATAATGGCTATGAATCAATGTACATAGAGAAGATCAAGACATACAGCCTATACTTAGTATAAATTTAGCACATTTAAAACTGTTATATTTACAATATTCTATAATATAGCAAGAATTTGAGAATTTTTACAATTGTATTGAATTTGAGAATTTTCATATTCTATGATGTAATAATAATAATAATTTGATAATAATTTACCAATTTATAAGCGCGTATTTACATGTGCTGATCAATAGCTCTTTGCAATCATATGTTCAAGCAAAAATGCATTACTGTAAGAATAAAATGAACTAAGTTACAGACTATAAAAATACTTTTTAATAAGATAAGTTTTAAGTCGAGATTTAAAACTGTTAAGTGATGTTACTTGACGAAGCTCCGTAGGTAGGCCATTCCAGAGTTTCGGAGCTGTTGCTGAGAATGATCTTGCTCCCAATGTTGCAAGCATCTTTCCCTTGGGATGGTCCAATAAGAGCTTACTAGTAGACCTAAGATTGTATAATGAATTCGATTTTATAGCAATAAGATCACTAAGATAAATTGGCGCTAAGCCATAAATACATTTAAATGTCAAAAGCAAAAATCTTATAGTCAATACGTAAAGAAACCGGCAGCCAGTGCAGTTCAAAAAGCGCCGGTGTAATGTGAGAAAATTTTCCGATGCCAAGAATAAGTCTTGCTGCTGCATTTTGAACACGCTGTAATTTAGCGATCTACACTTTTGGTAAGCCAAACAATAAACCATTACAATAATCAAAACGGCTGGTTATAGAAACATGAACCAAAGTCATGAACCAAAGTAATTGAAGAATCTCTCGAAAGGTATTTCTTAATACGTCTGAAGTTATGTAAATGATAGAATGCCGCATTACAAGCCCTGTTTATATGATCAGTCATGCTTAAGTTGCTGTCAAACCACGATCCAAGGTTTTTAACACATGAGTTCGGATTGATACGATTATTGCCCACAGTAATGGAACACGAATCTAATTTATCAAGCTGTTGTCGTGTGTCGACCAACAAAAACTCCGTTTTATCATCACTGATCATCAAACGATCTCGAACCATCCATTTCCTCACTGCATCAATGCACTTTTCCATAGCTTGTATACCATCGGCTTGAGCAGTGTTGCCAAGTGGTTTAAAACTCAGATACAGCTGCGTATCGTCTGCAAAACAGTGAGCATCGGGAAGATAATGTTCCACAATCTTAAACAGCTTGGACGCATATATTATGAATAGCAAAGGCCCTAAACATGAGCCTTGAGGTACCCCGCAGTTCAAGTCAAAAGGACGAGAAAGAGCCCCTTGTACAAAAACGCGCTGACTTCTATCAGACAAGTACCATCTAAACCAGTTTAAAGCAGTCCCACGTATGCCAACCTCATCAGATAGCCTCTCGAAAAGTATTTGATGATCAACAATGTCAAAGGAAGCACTGAGATCCAATAAAATTAACATAATGACATGTTGGGAATTCATCTTTAACAAAATATCATTCATAACTTTGATAAATGCAGTTTCAGTGCTATGGAATTGTCTGTAAGAGGACTGAAGCGCAGGAAAAATAGCATTTGAAACCATATGATCATAAACTTGATTAAACACGACTTTTTCAGTTAACTTGGATACGTATCAGTGTAAGGTACTAAGCCCACATTTCCAATCATCCACAAATTCTCCAGAATTAAGAGAGAAGTTGATCATTTTGGTAATGACTGGCAATAGCACATTAACACAACTGATTACCATAGGTGTTGACATCGGATCACACAAACAGCTCTTCAGTCAGAGAGCAGCCAATCAACTTACTAACTACGCTTTCAGGCACAGGAATAAAGCTGTCCAGCGTTCTAGTTAGTAACGTTTTCACATTGCAAAAATGGGAATCATGCAGAGAATCAGCTAGTCTGTCCAATTTGACATGGATGGCATCAATCTTTCCAACAAAGAAGCTGCCCATTTCATTGGCTAAAACCAACTTATCACTAGTTGGTGGAAAAGGTACCTTATGACCTTGATTTAGCAACATCTTTGTTGCCGAGATGAGGTTCCTTTGATTGGAGTTATTTTCAAGAAAAAAGTCTTAGTAAAACTTACGACGGGCTTCATTCATCAGGTAGGTTGTAAAATTCCTCTTCTTTTTGAATTCAAACAGATCACGGACATTTTGGGATCGACGCCATTTACTTTCTGCTCTCCTTCTTTCCCTCCTTGACTCCTTAATATCTTCACTAAACCACAGTACCAAAAGGCCTCACTGTGATAAACTTAGTGACGAGTGGAGCATGACGATCAAGAGCCGCAGATAATGTAGAATTATTACATTTAACAAGATCATTCAGAGCATCAGGGCTATCTGTACAAAGCGAAGTTGTAGAGAGTTCATTGCATAACAGGTTAACGTTAACCACTTTAGTCTTCCTGAAAGAGATTTTTTTCTACGAGAACGGAGGCTTGTCCAGGGTTAGATCACAGATCAAAGTAAAGTGATCAGAAAACAGACAATCAGTCACGGAGATGTTAGCCAATAAGGAGTCACATTGTCGAGTAATGATTAAATCCAGGGTGTGTCCTGACTCGTGCGTTGGCTCATTTACATGTTGTTGAAGGCCCAATTGACTCAAGCAGCTTCCTAAGACAAACCCTGTCTGCGTTCCCCGGGACATCTACATGGATATTAAAGTCACATGCTATCAGCAACGGTAAAGATGACATTATGATATTCTCCAACTCGAAAAGTCAGTAAAGAATACACTCGTCGTGACAGGATGATTATTAGAATAGTGTAGACGATAAATAATAATAATCTGTAATTTTCGCGACTGGAACTCGACGATCCAATGAGAAAACTCAAATGAAGGACGCTCACCAGCATCAACACAACTTGCATGTAGATTGTCTCTTATCAATAGAGCAGTTCCACCACCAGATCGATCAGATCGTGTATGATCAAACAGCTTGTACCCAGGTGGGGTGATTTCGGCTCTACATGCATCGTCAATTTCTGAGAGCCATGTCTCAGTTACTGCGAGAATTCCTGTTATAGCAATGACCTAATTAAGTGAACTCTTGGACAAAAATTATATTTAACACTAGCAGAAAGTTATGGGACACTTGCAATATCTCTTCAGTCCAAGTCCCCATGCAATTTAGATTTAAGAGAATGTGTGACAATTATCTCAGGTTGGGGCATCCTTTACATATAGAACTAATAAAAATGTCATCTGTACACCTATCTGAATGCAAACATACATGTAAATGTGTATATACATAGAAAAGATATGGTTTGTGAGAAAAAGAAAAGCAAAAACCTTGTGAAAAAGGATTTTTATATGTTTGTACGCTGGCCCAATAAATTCATGTCTCACTTATATGAAGAAGGTTTGTAGACAGCCTTAGACTTTTGACATTTCCTACATGGTATGTCTTTACACTGTCTGCCTGATAATATTGCAAGGTCTTTGCTCTTTCAATGGCTTCCTTTCTTTTTTGAGCCTCATGTTTTGCTTCTTCTTTATCAACCTTGACTTTTTCCTCCTGCCAATGGAAAAATCTGTTATTAAAGGCTGAGGCTCACTCTATTTCTCATCTCAAATCAACATAAAGTTTTATTGGTTACATCTGTAGGAAGCGAACTCCCACCTGATGCATTTTTCTTAGTAACCATATAGCAAAGCTAGGGCACCAACCTCCAAAGGCCGTGGGTTCAAGTCCCATCTAGGGCTCGGATTTTTTCTTTTACACTAAAAATTGTTTCATCTTTACATGCTCACTTTGGAGGTTGGTTGGCCGCATCTTGATATGCCTTAATGTGACAGCGTGATGCTGTTAGTGAGTTTTCACAGGTGCTTACCAATACTTGGCTGTGTAGCCGCGCGATGCGGTTCCAGTCGAGGCCCACAAATTGACCCTTGCTCACCATAGAGTCTCCAGTAGCTCAGTGGTTAGAGCATCCGACTAGATCACGGAGGGTCGTGGGTTCAAGTCCCATCTGGGGCTTGGATTTTTTCTATTACACTAAAAATTGTTTCATCTTTAAAAAAATAGAAGGTATTGGATTGCTTACTGAAGACTTCCCGTCTCGAAAATGATTGGAGCAGACGACAACACTCTCCCTTGACTTTCCTATTGAGAAATATTTTCTTCCCTTCTGAACCTGTCGAGACCCTGCTTCAATTAATGATTGCTTGGGCTTGTGGAACGATAACTTCTGTACATGTGAGTGGATGACCCATTTTTTCGGATCTCCTCTATCGTTGTTACAGCCGCCGACAGAACACCTATCTCCAAAACCCATTAAACCAAGGGTTTCTCTTTGCCGAGTTATTGGTTTTGCAAGAGTATGTTAGCCTGTCTGGACGAAAAGGTTTAAAGAGCACGTAAACACATTTATTGCAATTTTTCCTCTGCACAATTAAGTTACTTAAATACAAAAAGTCATTCGGAAAAGCTGTACTCTGACCTTCTGGCATTATGTTGGCCGCGAGGTCACGTCCAAAGAAAAACGATCTCAATGTTCCCATAAAACGCAGAGAAGAAAAGGTTTTTCGCCAAGAGGAGAAAAAGTCACTCGCCTTTATTGATGTCTTCTCTTTTTCAGCGATGAATATTAATTTTTGTTCCTGAACAAAGCGAAAATTTAAACGAGCGTAGCGATGCGCGTCTTCTTATCATAAGAGATTCTATGGCTCGTTGCTACGCAACGAGGTTTTGTTTGACCCCCAACCAATATGGCCGATAAAACCGTGGAAGGGTCTCTTACCTCTTGTTAGATCTTCTCGCCGGCCACGCATGATTCTCGACGCCATTTTGGTTGAAACTACTCCTTAAAGTCGTAGTCCCAGAGTTTGCCATCCGTTGCCAAGTCACTGATTCTTTGGAAACTTATGGCGTGAAGGTCCTCTCTTTCTCTCCTTTTCGCTTCCAGTCGCATTTGCTCCGCGTTATATCGCGAAAGACTGTTCTGGATGCGCCTCCACGAATCAGCTGAAGAACTGTTACCTATAAGGACAAAGTTGCACAGTTTTTCTCTTATTTACTGTTATAATCCAAAGGTAAAGTTCGGGGAAAGTGTCTCAAAATGATGATGAAAACATGCTCACCTCGAGCTCAGGCGGGTCAACTCTTTCAGGAATGACACTGATATTCGTTCCGCCAAATTCTATATGGTTGAAAGATAAAAACACATGTAAGGTCACAAATTAAGTTTAAGAAAACGAGCTAGCTGCCAGGAATTACCTCTTGTTTGATCTTCTCGACGGCCATACATGGTCCTCGACGCCATCTTGGTTGAAACTACTCCTTGAAGGGGTAGTCTCAGAGTTTTCTATCCGCGGCCAAGTCAACGATTGTTTTGAAATAGGAGACTGGGTCGAGAGCGCTTATCTCGGGAAAATCTGGGCCTGATGGAGGCCTGACGGCGAGTTATATTTTTTTTGCAAATTTTTGGTGTTCGTTTTCATTTGTTTGTTGCTGATAATAAATAGTTTCTTTTCCTTAAAATTTTACCAGAGTCTCTTGGATATACCCATTAGAAGCGCAATTTACATAGCCATTATTGCATGGCTACGTAAAGCGATACGGTTTGTTTACCAAAGCTGTTCAAATAACAGGTCGATTTTCTTTATTTGGTTGAATAAACACGCAAAAAAGAAAAAAAAAATAGATTATAATAGTAAAAATAAAAAATTGTAAAAATCAAGCAATGACACTAAAATATGTAAAACTTATGTGCTTCGTGTAGACTGGAATTTCTATATGATGCAAAATCCTAAGAAATCATAACTGGGTCTGGCCCATGCTATCCTTTTTTTTATTGATTCGATGGAGCTCGAAATATATTAAACTTCTTATATATCAAAGATATGGATTATTTTCATCGGGCTTTCTTCACGAGCAAATAAACGTCTCGCTTGCATTTTTCATTTCAAGACGAAGGTTCGCGAGTAATTGGCTCCTGGCATATGCTGGCGAATTGTCGACATTTAGCAGCTTGTGAAAACAGATTGACAACCGCTCCTGAAGAAATCAATACTTGGCCATTGTGCTTCATGGTAAATACACCAGCTAATTTGTTGTACTGCCAGATGATTTATCTTATTAAGAATGATTCATTAGTTTCTGGAGATACCGGTGTCTTCCTAACATAATACATGACCGTAAAAGATATATTCTCTCTTGAAAAGAGTATTGTAAAAATATATCTTTGTATGAGGTTTTGCATTTTTTTTGCAAATGTCAACAATGCAATGTTTTCCCGATTTATTTTGAAACAAATTTTAGCTTTTGAAGCTTTTATAATAAGAAATTCAATTCTGTCATTTTCCCGCTGTTTTTGATCACCTGCTACGCTTAACAATTCCATCGACTTGTAAATGAACAATTTTCGCGAGCAGCGCGCTCATGGATCACGAATATTCCACACTGAGTTAAAAGCCCAAATCCTTTCTGTACAGCTGCAAAAGAGAGAAAATTGCTAAGTGTGCTGTAGAACTCTGTACTGCTGAAACGCAAGATGTCAGGAAATTTGAACACATCGATGAATGGAACAGACCTGCACCTGCATTGCTTCAATCCTACAGTGAGAATAGTCGCGCTAACATTGGTTTTCTGCGGGATTTTCGTTTTTTCGCTGGTGGGAAATAGTTTGATTTCGATCATCGTGTTCAAGTCTAGAGTCATGAGGAAACCAATCAACTTCTTAATCGTAAACATGGCTATGTCTGATCTGCTCTTTGCGATTTTCGTAATCCCGCCGAATCTAATATACTTGTACTTCGGAACCTCGCTCGTGGTTGGACCTCTAGGCGAGGTCCTATGCAAGCTAGGAGAGTTCATGATCTACGTTTCTGCAGTCATCGCTTCCAAGTTGTGTCGTTTCTTCATTGTAGCCACTTGGATCATCTCATTCGGAATCTACTCCCCTTACTTTCTTGGTTCTCATCTGGTAATGAATCCTGATGGAAGACTCCTTTGTCAGACCCTTTATCGTGAAGTCTTAAATGAAGTTTTCGTGTCCTTCACTTACGATACGGTAGTTCTGACTCTTTTCCGCTTTATTCCTTTGGTTTTGATAGCTGTAGTCTATATAGTTGTTTATTTAAAACTCAAACGACAGAATATACCCGGCGAAAGATCGACCAACAGTGGTGATCAACGTAGAAAAAGAGAAAGAAATGTACTTAAGATGTCTATTGCTATCGTATTGGCGTTTGCAATATGCTTGTTGCCGTTGAGCATTTTCAGAGTCGTTGTGAAATATGTACCGATCGCACGCTCTTGCGGTTGGGATCGCTTCCAACTAACTTGCTACGTTTTGGCTAATTCAAACTGTGCAGTGAACCCTTGCATTTGTTTTATTTTTAGTGGAAATTATTGTCAAGGGCTAAAAAGTCTACTTAGCTGCTTTACCATCGAACAGAGGGCTAATCAAGTCCAATTCAATAGAGTAGAACCTGCCCAGACCGTTGAATTGAGATTCATTAGCCGAACCTCGTGAGGAAGTGAAAGTACAAGAAGACGGAAATTTATGGGAAAGGTGTTTTTGAATTTCTTGTATAGCCTATGGCATCCTTCTGCTTCAGAAATCGTTCGATTTTTGGAAATCAATCAATTTTGAAGATGTTTATAGAGAAAGAAGTGCCAGAAATTAAATCTTGAGCCCTCAAGTTAATTAAATTTTCTTGAGGTTTGCACAACTTGAACTCCTGAGCTACGCTTTTAAAAGTAACAACAATCTTATTTGTACCCCCTACCAGTGAAAAATTTGGGTCAAATATTTATGTCCCATTTGATGTATTTGTAAGTACATTCACATTCGTCACGATAAGCAAAGTCATAGTTAATCGAGGGGACTGGTTATGAAAGCCGGCGAACTTCAAAGGGATAGCTTATTGTTTTGGTTTTTCGAGTTCAACCTAGCGTGACCGTGCAACACATAGATTCAAGATGGCGTCTCACATGTGAGCGTTTGTACTGATGACTGCACGTTTTAAGTCTGAAGAAGGAATGCCCGGAGATAACTGCTCTGTTTTTGGTTGCGGCTCGTCCCGCAAAACGAAAGGAATCGGCATCTGGAAACTTCCTGCCCCTCGCAATGCTGAATACAAGAAATGGCGAGAACTTTGGCTAAACGAATTGACCAAAACACGCGTTGTAGACAAAGATTTCAAGCGCCAGATCGACAATGATCGTGTCTTTACGTGCGAAAACCATTTTAGGCCCGAGGATATTGAGATTTGTAAGTATTAAATGCAATCTTATAAGTTTAACTACACGCGATCCTAGACATAATCTGCGCGGTGCTTAGGTGCATAGCTTATCAATTAACTTGAGCTTTGATAAACTTCAAACGTTATATTCTGATTCTGTTTGTTTGTGATTGTTTCTACTCTAGTTCAATCTGAAAAGATGCAGAAAAAGAAACCGAAGTTTGGTGCCTTGCCAACAGTAAACATGCCGAAGCGTAGCTTCACAACACCAGTAAATGTGCGTCCACCTCGAAGCGCAGTCAACGAAATCCCAGAAGTGGCCCCTAAAAAATGCTACAGTGACTTTAAAGATCTAGTAAAACGAGTGAAATCTTTGAAAATTCTAAGTGAGTGGATCTTAGAGGCAGCAATCGATCGAATTGTATTGACAAAGAAGAGTTCTCTGCTTGTGTTACCAAAGATTCAGCTCACCATCGATGATAGTCTTGGTTTTTCTGTGTCTGTGTTTGGATGGTTTCTGCCAGATGATCATGCGATTCATCTTGAAACCTTGCGATCCGTTATGAACATCACAGTCTCTGAACTTATCAAGAGAATTGATGTTCTCTTGATTTGCCCTGGAGTGAGACCATTTGAACTGTCATCCGATATCGTACACCACATTATACCGAAGTCAGTGGATCCGTTATTCAGAGATGATTCTGAGATATTCCCACAGCTGGAATATTGGAGAACACGGGACTGTGAAGTTTTGGTGGAGCATGGTGAGCAGTGCTGTGTTTGCTACAAATACTCTCACAAGTCAGAGGTGGATCAGAAAGCAAAGCAAAGAAAGCTTGCAAAGCCTGCTCATTTGTTTGCTCCAGTCTCTCACACAACACCAGAGAGAATAAAGCTAACCCTAAAAACACAGAGGCTTAAGTGTGCAGAACTAGAACGAAAGCTTGAAGAAATGAAATCAGAGATAGAAAAGTAAAGTGTAGAAGTAGACAACCAGTTAAGCAATGACATTACAAGTATATTGGGGACATCCAATGAAAATATCACTCCATTCATGGATCTGTTCTGGCAGCAGCAAAAGAAATTGATGACAAAGAGTAAAACTGGTGTCCGATACCATCCTATGATCATTCGATACTGCTTGTCACTTGCTACCAAGTCCCCAGCATGCTATGAAGAGCTCAGGAAAAGTAACATCCTTGTACTGCCGAGCCAACGCACATTGAAGGACTATAGAAATTGTATACGACCCAAAGCTGGCATTCAAGAGGAAGTACTTGAGGAGTTGAATGTTCTTACAAACAGCTACTTCGATGTGCAACGATACATTGTGCTCCTTTTTGACGAAATGAAAATTTTGTCAAATCTGGTATTTGACAAAGTATCTGGGGAACTAACTGGTTTCCTTGACCTGGGAGATCCTGATATAAACTTTGGAACACTTGAAAAAGCTGACAAGATTGCAAGCCATGCTATGGTCTTTTATATCAGAGGTCTCTGTACTGAGTTGAAGTTCAGCTTAGCCTATTTTGCCACCGATGGGATTACATCTTATCAGCTTATGCCATTGTTTTGGCAAGCAGTATGTGTGCTTGAGTTAGCTTGTAATCTTTGGGTGATTGCAAGTACATCAGATGGAGCGTCACCCAACCGAGCATTGTACAGAATGCACAAAGCTCTTGATGGTAATGCTGGAACTGATGTGTGCTATCGCACTGTGAACCTCTATGCACCCGACAGGTTCATATATTTTTGTTCTGATGCTCCCCATCTCATTAAGACTACAAGAAATTGTGTCTACAGCTCTGGTCATGGTACATGTACTCAGTAAGTCGATATATTTGAAACTATTATTGTAGAGATATAATTTCACAGAATAAAATTTGCACTTTCAATGCATCCATGTTAGAAATTGTATGATTTATTCATATAATTGACAACAGAGTCAAACATTTCCCTTGCTTTTAGTAAGAGGTGAAATAATATAGTCAAGGTAGAATTATTGGTATTTTGACTAGATAACATTAGCTAACATGGTTACTATGGTTACAAACAATAAGATTTTTACGTAAGGAGGGGGGTTGTGATTGGGAACTCCCTTGAAAACTTGGGTGGATTTACATTTCCTTAGTTATTCAAAACAACATTACATTTACAGAATTCATATAATGATTTAGGTGTAAACTACGATAAGGAAGTAGTTTGATTTAGTGATTGATAGTAATAACCAATGTCTTATTCTGTAGGTACATGTGGAATGATGGCCACTATATCCTCTGGCAGCATTTTATCCAGCTGTTTCATCAAGACCTTGACAATGGCCTAAAGCTGCTTCCTCGGTTAACTTATGACCATATTAAGCTCAGTGCTTACTCTACAATGAGAGTCAACCTTGCTGTCCAGATCCTCAGTGCTTCAGTGGCAAATGTTCTTAAGTCATTTGGTCCTCCCGACACCATCGCCACATCTAAATTGTGCGAAATGATGGACAACTTCTTTGATTGTCTGAATGTTCGCAACCAACATGAGCATGTGCGTAAAAGAAAGCCATTTCTCAAGCCATATTCATCAGTGAATGATCAACGGTTTGCCTGGTTAACCAATGATTTCCTTGGTTATTTGAGAAATTGGAGAGAGAGTGTGGCCAATCGTCCTGGTGAGTACACCAACAATGCAAGGAGCAAGATGTTTCTCTCTTGGCAAACCTACGAAGGCTTGAAAATCACAGTTCATTCAGTTGTAGAGGCTACAAAGTTTCTACTTAATGAAGGGATGGAATATGTGCTCACTGAGCGCTTTTGCCAAGATCCCCTTGAGGAGTATTTTGGGAACCAGAGGAAGCTTGGTAGGAGAAGTGACAACCCAGATATGCGTCAATTTGGTTACAACAATAACACCATCAGAGTGCAACGCGCTGTCACCTGTCAGTCTGGTAATACCCGAGGCAGGAAAGACAAAAACAAGGCATGGGTTAATGTCTCAGATGACCCTGTCCCAAAAAGGAAGAAAACTAAATAATGCTGACATTGCTGATTATTATAACCTGTGTATCTCCAAATGAGTGTGTATCTAACTTAAAACATAGCTTAAAACTTAGGAAAATATAAAAAGTATCAATTTCTTGTTTTGTATCATAGGGTTATTCATAAATATTTAGTGAGTGATCTTGTAATTTTAAAATAATACATTAGAGTGAGCATACTTATTCTGTGAGGATTTTGGATTAATAGTTATCTTAGAGACTAATCCCTTGTTTTGATTATCCCCTAAAAATATTTTCTTTCATTGTTCAAGTGTGCTCACTCTATCAGGTTTTTTGTAAATTTGTAAATAGCATTATATCATAACACTGTTTTATTTGGTGTTTCATAAATCAATAGGATTAATTGTTCCCATTTATTGTTGGGAAAGGTTTCTTACTTATCTGTAAACAGTCTGATATATTCCATATCATTTTCATATCAATGTATTCAACTCACAAACATCATTGGTTTTAACAATTGTGCTTTAATAATTTAATATAAGTTTTAATAATATAATACATAAGGACTGACTTTCAAACATTTGCCTCCTTTGTATTTCTACTTGAATATTTGTAGCATAATTCCTGAAATACATATTCTAGGCACAGCGTCAGTCAAACTTATTATGATATTTTTTAAATAAAACAGGAACATTAAATTTACAGAAAAGTCTATTTGTTTTGGGAATTTAAAGAATATTACAGTAATTAGTCTGTTGATGACCTATTGATGTCCTTGCGAAGAGCTTTTGATTTCAGTTGTTTCAATCTAATTTTGTGTTTTTGAATAACGTCCTTCACAAATGAAAAAGAACGAACTCTAACATACAAACTAATAATATTGTGGAGAACATCTTTGGCAACATGGCTACTAATCTCAACTTCAGAGTCGGCTAACATGGCAGAGTGAGATGCGACAACAGTTACATCATGCATTGATCTTGAAATAATATTAGCTAAAGGAATGTTTTTCAGACTGGTTTTACGTGTAGCTTCCCTGAAATAGTGTTCAGTTCTTTCAAAAACAGACTGAGCATTTCTTGTGATCTTCCACAGTCCACCTCGATTCAATGTTGTAGTCAATCTCTGATCTTCACCAATAGGATTGTCCCATTTCCCAGCCATTATCAGTGAGATTGCGTGGTCATTTTCTAGTGTTTTACTTGCTTGTTTGTGCTTGTTATGTAGCTTATGTAGTACATAACCTCCAATATACTGTAACCCTGACTTCTCTTTATCAGATAATTTCGTCAATGGTTCACATGTGTGAGTTTCTGCTTTTTCTTTGCTATGTGTTAAAAGGCAGTCGGCCACTTTTGAACAAAGTAATGTAGCAGAGTTTCTTGATAATCCTACAAAATGGCTCGAAGCATGCAAGACTATGCTAGCGTAAAAGGCTGCATAAAACCTCTCTGCATTTCCAGACTTTGCCAATTGAATATAAAGCCCCTGAATTTCAGAAAATTTAGGTGTTGAAGATTGTAGAGTGTTGCAGTTGTAGGACCATATCTCGTCTCTGTTTACCTTTGGATAAATTTTGCTGTCTCTAAGTTTCACTTTAGCATTGCCAACGATGCTTGCATACGTTTCCACAGTTAATAGATCTCGATTTTCTGGTTTGTCTGTCTCAGTTTCTTCTGTTTCTTCTGTTTTATCTTTGTGTTTAACAGTGATGTGACGTTTCAGTCCGCTCTTACTCTTGCATTTCTTTGGACAATGAGGGCAAGTGACGCTCAGTGGGTGAACCTGCAAAACCAAATTCACGATCAACATCACACACTACTTAGGTTCATAAATCATCTTTAAATCAACAGCTGATAAAATAACGTTTAGGCAAGAAATGGTTTATAAATAGAGCCCGAAATAAGAGTGATTGATCGAAAGCATGATGTCGAAAGCTAGTCTGTTCGACCTTCATGTTCAATCTTCCTTTTTGACGTTTTTAGGCTATATTTTAACTATTAAAACAGATTCTATAGCTTACATCAGCAGCTGCTTCTCTGAAGTGCTCATCAAGGTCTTCTTCTTCTTCTAAAACTCCTAAAATTGCCTCTAAATCGTCTCCAAAGAAGAACATGTCATCACACGCGTCCGCCATGTTGTTTTTAGATGCACGGTCAATGTCACGTGACGGTGCATCTCAACCTCAAAACCCAAACAATAGGCCGGTCCTTTGAAGTTCGCCGGCTTTCATAACCAGTCCCCTCGATTAACTATGGCAAAGTGAACTGAGAAACCCCGGCAGGGAAATCGGAAAGGACTCGGGAGAGAAAAGTGTCAATATTCACCAGAACCAGAAACCAGATGGGAAAAGGAAAATGGGAAAGACCCAAAAATTTACTTTAGTGGATAAGTGGATGGGTGAGAATCGATGCAACATCGTTGACATGAATGATTCCAAGACTCTCTTCAGTAGCTCGTACTCAAGGTTAAACAGCGGCACAACGTGGATTAATTTCATGTCGATTTTATTTGAAGCTGCCGTCTGAACTGGATCAAATATTCCGTTTCGAGCTGCAAAGTGATATGGCCATATCAGGCAGGATGGCTGGATATTTATGTAAAATAATGAACTACGAGGGAGGTCTTCCTAAAGTGAGCTCTCCAATGGGATACCTCAATACAAGAGAGGAGAAATGTTTTGAATTGGACGAAATCTATTCACTAGAATTACAATTAAAAAATGGTCACATATTGTTTCTTGAGCGCAAACTACGAATAATTGATGTGGGCTTATCTACGTTGAGATAAATCTAGGATATCAGATCCATCGCATTTTACGAACAGTTAAAAGTTGCACTTTATGAAATCTTTAAAGTCGCATTTTAATAATTAACACTTTGATAACCATACAATAAAACATAAAGCCAATTATATGACTTAATTTACATAAAGGGTGTTCATTTTCACTGGTGGTGTTTTCCATAGCGTTGTTTAAGGTTATAGTAATTATGAATGGCTTTTTATATATTGCGTCGTCCTGGGCTTAGCAGCTAATATTGATCCAGAAATCCGATATATGCGAGCAAAACTGTTCTTCTTGTCTTATTTCTACTATGTGTAAACCCTTTCAGTAATAAAATTGAAATTATCTTCGCTGTTAGTTATAAATCTCTTATGCTACTCCTGAGGGTGCGGCCCTTTGTTCCCCAGGGAATCAAGAGGCATAAGTAAGCACTCCTGAGGGGACCATTTTTGAATTAAGTAATAAACTCTAGTGAACTTTTTTTCTTTCTTCTCTTTCTGCTTGAAAATATGATCATATCTACAGAGAAGCTGTAAACTGATTATTAGCATCTTCCACTCCACACGGTAACAACATAAAAACATTTTTTGCCGTTCATGATCACTGGGCTGAAGGTTTTAAGTATTATCTTCGTGCATATTACATGAGCACTACAAGATAATACAAAGAAGTCTTGGCCAGATTTTGAGACAAGGACCTCAGGAAGAAAGTACCGAGGGAAGGAATCATTTCTACTCTTCACCAACAACTGGATGAAAACTTGATAAAAGAAGGAGATATCTCAGTTGCAAGAAGATTGTCTTTATACCAACAATCCCCTTGTGAAGAAAACAGCTGAGTTGTTTTAACCTCATGGAATGATAGGCGGGAAATAAATCTCAAACCGAGTCCTCATCGTGGGGCCGATATGAAAATACGAGACTCGAAGATCTCCTTTGATGAATTTTCCGATACGAACGAAGCCTTTCAATAATTAGTCTTCCTCCCCCAATCAAAGAATCAAAGAACTCAAGGCTTAACTCTGTGATAATCAAAGAACTTATTTCAAAGAATAATCAAAGAACTTATTTTTGTCTTTATACCAACAATCCCCTTGTGAAGAAAACAGCTGAGTTGTTTTAACCTCATGGAATGATAGGCGGGAAATAAATCTCAAACCGGGTCCTCATCGTGGGGCCGATGGCTGATTTGAAAATACGAGACTCGAAGATCTCCTTTGATGAATCTTATTTTTAAGCTTATTTTACCAGTCGTCTGTAATGTCATTATGACAATGGCAGACTGGGTCTTCATCTCCACATACAGTGATCCACTTCGCGTTCTTTACAGGTTCTGGGTGCAGTCGCTTGGTTTTTTGATCAAATGTGATTTTCAGCGGCAGATAGTCGGCAGCGATTAAACCTTTTCTGGTGAAACGAAACAGATAAATAAATACGTAGAGAAACGAAAAGGAAAGGAATGAATACTTATTTTAAGTAATTATTTGAAAAATAAATTTAATCAATTGGCAAATTAAGAATTTATAAATGAACGAATGAAAGGAGGATGGATGGATGGATCGGATCAATGGATGAGTGGATGGATGGATCAATGGATGAGTGGATGGATGGATAAATCGGCACACAATTCTTTAAAACAATGTTGTCCTAAATAAATATTTAACAGTATTTTAGGCGTAAATATTAGCAAACAAAGCCATAAGGACAGTAATTTGACAGGCATATCATTTAACGATGTGCTCTTCTACCTGTCTAAAATCTATTTTATTCCTCGGCATTAAAAAAAAACTACTTTAGTTAATACTTTGGCCTCTCACTTATGAAAATGGTATACCTTGAGATAGTAATCCTCAGGATCCGTGATAGCCTTAAATCGTTGCAATTTCCAAGAACGAAATGTTCGTAAGACTCAATTTCAAATTTATTTGGTTTGTTACCAAATCGTCCATACATCACCTGAGAAAGAAATTAAACTTCAGGCGCGGAGAGAATGGAAAACTGCCAACTAGAACTGACGTACAAGAACGAACGAAATGATGGTTTCTTAAGTTGTAATATGGTATTGGTGAATAAAAAAATGACATAAATGATGATAAAGCAAACAAGTAGACTGCTCTCCAGTTTAGGAGTTTGTCGACCCTTCCCCCCCCCGTCCCGATGATGTGATGCTAGTGTATTGCAGGTTAACTCCCCCAACATTTCGTCAGATCACTCGTGCCTCTTTGCGCGTGAAAACCACTACTCACCTGTGTGGTACATACTAAAAGAGCTTATAAAATTTTGTGAGATTCCAGTTTGAAGACATTTTCCATAGGCCAGACGTTTAAGGTAAATAAAAAGTGAATAAAGGCTGATTGTTTCTAAAGAAACTGTTTGGGGCTGCGTCGGTGGGGGTAACGAAATAATATGAATATATCAACAAAGTTGAAATGGTAAATTGGCCTCCGTTGCGATTATAGAAGCTGACGTTTCGAGCGTTAGCCCTTCGTCGGAGCGAATAGGGGAATTGTGGGTTGTGTGTGCTTTTAAAGGAAGAAAAAAGGAGCTACGTGATCGGTGGGAACATGGCAATGAGAAAAACACGAAAAGAATGCCATGTTCCCACCAATCACGTAGCTCCTTTTTCTGCCTTTAAAAGCACACACAACCCACAATTCCCCTATTCGCTCCGACGAAGGGCTAACGCTCGAAACGTCAGCTTTTATAATCGTAACGGTGGCCAATTTACCATTTCGACTTTGTTGATATATTCAGAATAAAAAGTGAGATTCTCGAAGACAGAATCAGATAAGTTAATATAATTGTGGTATCTCTGAATAAGTAAAACGATCAGAACAAACAAACTAACTACCAACTAAACATGCTTACAAAACAACACATGTATTTGTGCACGATCCTCGCATTAAAGAGCACTATTTAAGCAATAGTGAAAATCAGACCGGAAAAAATTCAGGCCTGTACGGGATTCAAACTACTGATCTCTGCGATACTAGTGCAGCGCTCTACCAATTGAGCTAACAACTGGGAGCAGTTGGCTTGAATATATGAATTTCATATATTCGTTGTGTTTAAAACAATACGTGATACTCTTGCTAAAAAGGGGCTGTTTTCAGCGAGACAAAATACGTTACCGGATGAGTACCATGCATGGGAACGTTTGGGTAAAATAGAAAATTTCCCAGACTGTATTCAATAAGCTGGTTATGTTTGAAATAATGTCCCTGAACCACGTGCGGATGGGCTCCAATGATTATATCCACGCCAAGAGACATCAGGTGCTTGTTTATATGAAGTTGGTAGGGGAGGAGGCTTACATAGCGCTCTGCACCGTAGTGCATGAGGACTACTATGATATCGACTTCAGCCTGAAAAAAAATATTATGGAAGTGTAAACACTTATAATACATATATGTTATTAACCAAGCGCGAGGGCCGTACTGGGAGAATATCGGCCCGAGGTTTTGACAGTACGGACCGAGTGCAGCGAGGTCCGTACAAAAAAGACCGAGGGCCGATATTCTTCCAGTACGGTCCCGAGCAAGCTTGGTTAATAAGAGATTTATTATACGACTGAAGTTAAAGGGACACAAGTGCGGAATCATTCGGGACCATTCGGGACCATTCGGGACAGTGCCCGGTCCAATACTGAGAAAATATTGACCGGCAATAGAGCATTTTGTTTGGTTGATTTTAGTTATTGGCCCTCTGACTTCCCGAGTCGTGTAATAAAGCACAGTATTTAATTGATCAATAGTCAGTTGTAGAGTCAAGATATAAGTAAGGATTGACTCATTTGTTGCGAAAGGATTAACAAAATACATAAGAAATTTTTTAAGTGGCACTCTCTGCCGAAATAGTGAACAATGAAAACACAACTCGAATCGACTCCACGATCAAGACCAATAGAAAATTATGTCCCATAATTCTCTCGTGTCAAGACTTAACAAAAACTGGTGACTGAGGGGAAATCATTCAAAGTACTCTAACCATCAGATGCCGACTGGAGAATGCATGGAACTCATGAAATGACAATTTACTTTGATGGAGGGAACCGTCTCGCTATACATCTCGTAAAGAAATTTAGATCGTTTCAAGTTCAGTGTTAAGCTACTTCTAAAAACTACATATCTTAATTAAGCAATATATTCCTTTATATTAAGGTTCGTTCACATCTGCAGTGATGTAGACCTTCTTTAGCTTTTTGATGTCTTTTATGGCAACATCGTCTGTATATATGGCTGGACCCGAGGTGAACATCATTCTCATTTCGGTGCAGTTTTTGAGTACCGATGGTGAATCACAATAACCAAGGAATCCTATTTTTATTCCATTCTTTTTGAGGATTAGTGGTTCCTATGATAAAATAAGTAAAAGAACACTAACGTTAAACCGTTATTGTGCGTCTGTTAATGGTTCATCTGTGCGAGAATGTTTAGCTACAGCTGTACAGGTGTAACTCACAAGCTTCAGAATAACAAGTGATAACAATGATTTGAAATTTTCGAGACTAAAATTTGATCTTTAAAAGTGTCTAAAAACAAAAAAACTGAAAAAAAAGACATTTTCCTTTTAGATAATTTGTAATTTTCGAGTGTCTAAACAGCCATTCGATCTTAATAAGTGTCCAAAACAAGAAAACAGAGAAATTAACTATTTTCGCTTCCTAAAATCTTTTACAACAGGGTCATTACGTTTTTTTAACTAGAAATCTCACAAAGATGAAAATACCAGTAATCAACATTTATACTCAATTTTGATAAAATTGAGTATAAAGCTATATTAAGAAAACTACTATTGACTGAGGGATAGCACTATTCACATGAATTTTGAATATATGAAAATCATATATGTGTACTGCGATTTCATGAAATGTTTGAAAGCGATCCTCGCAGTTATAAACCCTACTTATGAGGTAGTGGAAATAAGGCCTGGAAAAAAAATCAGGCTCGTACGGGATTTGAATCCTTTGCGATACTGATGCAATGCTCTACCAAATGAGACAACAAGCTCACGGAATTGAAGCCATCAACCCTGCGATACCGGAGCAGTGCTGTACCACCTGTGCTAACAAGCCAACGGAATTGAAGCCATCACCCCTGGGATACCGGAGCAGTGCTGTACCACCTGTGCTAACAAGCCAACGGAATTGAAGCCATCACTCCTGGGATACCGGAGCAGTGCTGTACCACCTGTGCTAACAAGCCAACGGAATTGAAGCCATCACTCCTGGGATACCGGAGCAGTGCTGTACCACCTGTGCTAACAAGCCAACGGAATTGAAGCCATCACCCCTGGGATACCGGAGCAGTGCTGTACCACCTGTGCTAACAAGCCAACAAAATTGAAGCCATCACCCCTGGGATACCGGAGCAGTGCTGTACCACCTGTGCTAACAAGCCAATGGAATTGAAGCCATCACCCCTGCGACACCGGAGCAGTGCTGTACCACCTGTGCTAACTAGCCAACGGAATTGAAGCCATCACCCCTGCGATACTGATGCAATGCTCTACCAACTGAGCTAACAAGCCAACTGGGAGCTGGTTATTATGTTGGTCATTATTTTGGCAATTTCCATTACTACATAAGTAGGATTTATTACTGCGATGATCGCTTTCTTTCATTACTATTCACATAATTCATCCTTCTTTTTCCCCATTCACACCTGCATAACATGCTTAGTTAAACCGGTTGAAATAAAAAAAATCAAAAACTTAAAAACTGAATTTACCGGTATAGTTTCAAGTAATCAATAACATATTTCGATGTACGTAATCTGAAGTCGATAAACATTCACTTGAGCAGCTTCAACGGAGAAAACAACTTTAAACACGAAGGCGCGCTATAAAAAGAGAGGTCCCTTAGGTGCCTGGTAGACGAACAAAAGGAGCTAATGAGATGTTTACTTCCACCAGCATGGTGGCAATGATGTAACGTGTGAACCACCTACTCCGATTTCAAATTTACCGCCATAAATAAAGACAGTTTGCATTGGAGAAAGGAAATACAAATCTCAAAAATTCTTGTATTGCGATTAAGACATAAAACAACTTTGAGGAATGCGCCCGCTGTTCACTGCTTTTGATTAGCTATAGCTCAAGCTGACCTGACTCTTAAAGTTCTACATCACACGACGGTTGATTGACAAATGGTCCAGAGGTACCTAAGGCACCTCTCCTTTTACAGCGCGCCTTCGTGTTTAAACCGTGTTTAACGAGACAGCTTTGTTTTGGTGTGAGTAAGGTTTTAGATTTCCACGCCAAAAATGGATTTTTTAAATGATTACAAACCTGAGAAGTGTCATATTTTCCAAAACTTATCCCGAAATGTTTTATCCCTGTTCTCTTAAGAACTTCAACAGTAAAATTAGCTCCTCTGGATCCAAAGTCGTTTAAATGATTGTTGGCGACTGTTACGGCATCAAATCCAGAAAAACTTGTAGAGGAGAAAAAAATAATGAAGACAAATGAATAACAACATAAATTATGCAAAATAGAAAATGATAAAATGGGTCGTCAAATAAAGGCAAATTTTCAACTTTATTTGTCAGAAGCATGTAACAAAGGAAATCTGAAAAGTTTTAAGCCCTTGCGCTCGTTTTTAGTGGGAGGGGGGGGGGGGAGGGGGGAAATAGGAGAGACAGAGGAGAAGTCTTGAAAACTTTCCAATCAGAAGCGCCAACGTTTCCTAGTAGAATAGAGATTGTGCGGAGGTCCCAACTCAAGGACGTCAGGCAAAATTGAAGCACGCAAGCTTCTCCGCCCACGGATATACTTAAAGAATAGTGGAGTAGAGTTTTGGCCGGGCTCTGGCTCTAGTACCAGACCCCTTTGCAGACGTTGAGCTGGCATGAGTTGCACAAAGAGGCGCTCTTGCCGATTACTTTACCTCAGTGCCGATGCAGCCTGAGGGCTGGCATATAGTGAAACTGATTTTTCCATTTTGTAGGGGTCGTCAAGCATCTCTTGAGTAACAAAAGGAGACTCCAGATTACCAACCGAGATGTCAGCCTCTCTTATATATGGTGCCACGTCGTTGAAAGAGTCATTATAGGAGTGATAACCATGTTCTACGTAATATCTCACAGGGTCAGAGAAGGAAATATCTCCCACAAACATTAAACTGACCCTTCCTAAACGTAAAGACAAAACATACGTTATGAAATGTTTGTAATTATTAAAATGCCAGTGATAACGAATTAAAGCAACTTTCAATTGAGCGCCAAAATTGACTCGAAGTTGATCGTAATGTCTTTATTAATCGATTTTCCATTTAGCATGTAGAAGCTTTAAAGTGACATGTTGATGAAAGGCCTAGTTCATTTTATTATCTGGACCAAATTTGGTATTTTAAAAAGCTTCATCGCCTTGCAATGAATGAATGAATGAATGAATGAATGAATGCATGATTTCATGAACATGAATGCACGAATATGAATGCATGAACATAAATGATTGAACGCATGAATGTATGAGTGACGTTTTATTCACTCAACATAAATTGTTGAATCAGATTCATGACATGACAGAAAATGCGTGCACTGTAAGTACCTCCCGTTGTCTCATACAAAGCTTTAGAAAACTTTTAATTTAATTAATTTAATTTAATTTAATTTTAATTTAATTTAATTTAATTTAATTTAGTTAATTTAATTTAGTCCATTTTCACTGCATTAAGTTTTGCAGTGGGGAAGGACTAGAAAGGAACATAGGAACCATTCGTGCTAGTCCACCCTCCCACCCATCCCACCCCAGGGGAGGACATCCATCACACAGTAATCTCGTGTGTGGGAAATTAACGTCTCCTACCCCAACCCTGCAGGAGACGGGACCTCCATTTATTCGTCCCTATCCGAGAAGACTAGAATATCTAACCATTTCTTGATGTTATAGAAAGGCAGCAAATTCTTCTCAATTATTTTAAGACCCTGAGTGTTGGTCCGGCCGGGGCTCGAACCCTCGACCTCCCGCACAACAGTCCAGCGCTCTATCCATTGAGCTAACCGGGAGGCTTTGTATGGGACAACGGGAAGTACTTACAGTGCACGCATTTTCCGTCCTGTCATGTGATTTTACAATAATTTTACAATATTATAGAGAACTAAACTGATGTATTGGCATTAGAACTTTATCGTCATTGTGTTTTTAACTGGAAGTGAAGTTAAGCAAAGTTTTCTTGTTTGCTCCCCGTACAATTTAAGTTTCAGGTGGCGGCGGGTAAGTCGACAGGAAAGAAAAGGAAGGGAAATGTTGTCGAAAGCGTGCTCATTGTAGAAAGAGGTTGCTTAGTTTCTTCTTACTCATGTTTAGGGTAGAAAACGTTGACTTGCTCCGGATAGGCAATTACACTTGGGTCTTTTAAAGAGGGTGGAACGTCGCTCAAAATATTGATTGCCATGAAAGAATGGATTGTCTACCCATGCACATAGTTCGCACTTTACGCCTGTATAGGTTCAACGTTTCTAAGTTGCCGGCTGTAAAAGAATCGAATGATCGAATTTATCTAAGAGGATTTTTCTCAATAGCTACCGTCATATCTCACTGTGGCGAGGCAGATGCATGGTGTCTTCTCTTTCAGTGACAAAAGTCTTTGTTGTTCAATATCAACAGGAGTGACTTAAGCCTATTAACCCTTTAACTCCCAGAAGTGAATAGCATGTTATTTCTCCCTATAATATCCGTCAGACATGATCCAGAAAACAGGTAATGAGAATACTCAAACTTATAAGGTAGAAGTTGTTACCCTAACTGGACGTTAAATTTTCGTAACCAATTTACAAGGAAATATGTAGCAGCTGGAGTGTAGAATTAACAGAAGTAACCCAGCAAACACAGGTGTTTTCACACGAAAACACGGGAGCCGGTGGAATTTTACCAGCTGTGTGCATTAACAGACAATGAAGATATCCTGGCTACATGAAAATTTCATAAGTTACACTTTTTTCTGAGCTTGGCTAAAGCGTTCGCTATTCTATTGATGTTTTGAGCAAGCAAACTCGTAAGTGAACATTAGTGCTTTTTGGTTGCCGGTGACACGAAGAAACATGATAGTATAAAGCGTGATTATGCTGTCTGTTAACGGAACACGGTACACGGTACACGGTACGCGGTAACAACGCTTGTAATATCAGAGTGGAAACTGTATTTCCTCATGGTATAGCGATTGACCAGTTCATTTAGTAAACATTAATTAAACGACACATACCTTTATTTGTGTTAACTGCATATGATCCGGATAGCAACAAACAAATGGTTGTTAAATTCAATATAAAACAAGGAACCATGGTCTGGTGTGTTGAAATTATTACTTTCTACTTGTGTCTGTAGAAAAATGCTCGAGTATGAGTGGTTGAATTGGCTGTTTCAGGCTCAAACTGTCCGATTTCACCTGTCCGATCAGAAACACTTGTAATCGGACAGGTGAAATCGGAGAGTGGAGCAGCCAGTCTAATTAAAGCACTTTTAGTATTCATCCAATCAAACTTAACAACCATACTAATGCTAGCCAATCGAAATGAAGAAAATTTTCAGTTGGGCATGCAGCTGCGTTCAGGTGAAGAGGTTCACATTAGAGACAAGTATCTATCAATAAGAACCATGTGTGCTCATACATTAGATTTTTTATAGATAGATAGATAAGTAAAGTAACAGTAAAGTAACAATAACGGTAAAGGTAACGGTAACGGTAACGGTAACGGTAACGGTAAAGGTAACAATCAATCAATCCAATCAATCCTTTATTTAAACACGTGACACCTAGGAGTACAGAAGTTCTCGTTAAAACGTGTACGTGTATGTACAATTAGAAATAAAACATAATTTCTGTAAGAATACAAATAATAAGTAGATCTATTAAATAACTAAAAACAGGATCGAAGATCATGGACAAGAGCTATCAATTAAAAGTTACAATATTAACAATATTAACAATAACGATATTTACAATCACTACCATTAAGCCATGTGGGCTTTAAGAGAACGCTTGAATGAAACAATATCTTGAGATTCTCTGAGTCTAGGGGGTAGCGCATTCCAAAGTTTACTAGCTAAAAATGAAAAAGACCGATGTAAAAACTCAAGATTAAAAGGAGGTAAATCTAGCCTTGTACTGAGCCCGCGTAAACTATACGGTACATTTCTAAAATGAAAAAAATCACTTATATAAGGAGCCCCCTTATCATACAAGCACTTATATAACATAACTAACGATTGGAATTGCCTACGATTCTCCAAAGACTTAATGTCGGCCAACTTGAGGAGGAAGTCGTATGACACAGACTTCGAGAAGCCTAATATAGTTCTTAATATAAAGTAATTAGTTGTCTCTATTTTAGTAGTCTCCGCGTTACCTACTCCCAGTAAAAGGGGACTGCAGTACTCAAGATGAGGGAGAACATAGGCCTTATATAAACGAACTAACACGTCCTTTGAAATAAACTTACGTATTCTCCGCAAAGCCGAAGCCTTTGCGCATCCCTTATTCAGCTGTTGCTTTATGTGCGCTTTAAATGTTAATTTGCTATCTAGGACCACCCCAAGGATTTTGAGTGTGTCCTTTGTATGGACATTAGAATCATTAAGATGGAAATCATACTGGTATGAAGACGGGCCAATAGCGATAGCTTGCGTTTTGGCGGCATTAATCTGTAAAAAATTCATTGAGAACCATCTCGATAGAACGGTAACGGTAACGGTGAAGGCAACGGTAACGAGTAAGGTCACGGTACCGGTACCGGTACCGGTAAACACTATCTATTTAAGAAAGAAGGGAACATCCCACTCTATGTGCACAAAAACTCCAACCATCCACCGTCAATCCTGAGAAAAATCCCGGAATCCATAAACAAGAGGCTGTCAGAAACTTCGTCCGACAAAGAATGCTTCGACGATGCCAAGCACATTATAGAACAGTTTGCCACGCGATATAAGGAACACAGAGTCTCTGGGGTTATTTAAACGTAAGATCAATGACATTTTTAAAGTCTAACGCACGACATTCACGGAAAACAGCTTTAGTGTTATAGTATGTAGTTTTAATTTTAAATATCTTAGCGTATGTGATATGTATTTTTATAGGCTGATGAATTGATCGTGTCTAAATAAAGATTACAAAAAGCACGTGTACCAAGAAGCCCTTAACAAAAGCGGCTACCGTTACAAAATAACGTATAATGTGTCAATCAGCCAGACATCAAGCCCGCGGAGGAACAGACGAAGGAACATTCTATGGTACAACCCGCCGTATAGCAGAAACGTTGAAACAAATGTTGGAAAATGCTTTCTTTCTCTCATCGACCAGCACTTCCCCAAATCTAATCCACTACATAAAATTTTCAATCGGAACACTGTTAAATTAAGCTACAGCTGCATGAATAACGTTAAATCAATTATCTCCAGCCACAACAAAGCCGAAATAAGAAAATCCACAGTCGCTGAAGGAAATAACAAAAACTGTAACTGCCGTAAACCGGACACGTACCCTATGGATGGTAACTGCAGCGTGGAGAACATAATATACCAAGCCGAAGTAACCACGCAAACAACAAGGGAAACGTATATCGCACTTTGTGATACTCCATTCAAATTAAGATATCGAAACCACATTTGCTCATTCCGCAATGAACGTTATAGAAATGCAAATGAACTTAGTGTTGTAGAGCGTTTTCAAGGATTGATATTTCCAGTATTTTTAGGTTTACCTTTTGTTTTATTAAGTCTCGCCTTTTCGCCCCTACGTGCTATCTTGATGAATCTATAGTTTTGATCATTTATTTTTAGTGTGTGCTCTAACTTGGCTCAGTTCTCACCGTGGTAGACATTTTAATCGCTTGTTATGGTTGAAGATAACTAGTTTGCTAAGTGGTCATGTTTGGGTTGGTAAAACTGACCTTGAGTTTTACCCACACTGAACATCCTGTTTTGGAAGTTCCCACGGTTAGCTAACCCAAACATGTCTCTGATTTTTGTATTTAATACTGGGGCACTCCTTACTGAAAGTAGTAGAAATAAGCAGTGGAGAAAGAGAGAGAAAATTAGCTGTAGTAGAAGCAGCAGTATAGGAGAATAAAGAAGAAAATGATAGAGTCTCAGTACCTCTTGTTAATTCGCCAAGCGAGTGGTAAAACCCCCACAACATTATTAAGCATATTTGGAACCTGAAAGACCGAAACATTGAGTACAACATTAAACGGCGCAAAGTAAAACGGGCAAGATCTTACTCAAACGTCACCAAGAATTGTAATTTGTGTTTATGGGAGAAGTATTTTATTTTGTGTAAGCCCGAAATGTCAACCTTAAACAACCGAAATGAATTAGCATCGTCCTGTAGACACTCTAGGAAATTTCTGCTAAAAATGTCATCACATTATTAGCGCGTGCCGCACGTAGCGCGCGCCACACGTTTTTTTAAAACTTTGACGAAGGGCTAACGCTCGAAACGTCAGCTCTTGTAATCGTTACGGTGGCCAATTTACCATTTCAACTTTGTTGATATACCCAAATTATTTTGAGTGTAACCGTTTTTTTTCAAATGACTTTGAATGTAACTGTTTTTCAGGCAGCTGCCTGATGATTGCTCCTGATGGAGCATGAAACTCTGAGTAGCAATTAAATGTCTTGGACCAAATAACCCAATTCGTTGCTGATAATAATATATATATATATATATATATATATATAATTGTGATAATGTTATAATGCTGATAATATTATATATTATATAGATATAGCTCTTTGGCATACAAAGCTTTGCTTTCATGTCCAAATTGAGCACTCTAACTAGGATGAGTCATTGCTCTGCAATTGCGCATGCTCGCTAGTGTACTCTAGTTTGAGCACTCTGGCATGACTTAGACGATACCACAAAGGTTGGATCGTTTGGGGTGACCAAATTGGTTCTCCTCCATCCTAGCATTAGCACTGCACTGATGAGGCCCAGAAGGCCGAAACAGTACTGTCTGCAGTTATATATATATATATATATATATATATAATTGTGTAGAATGAGTGGGAAAATTACAACAACTAACTGCCTCATAACTTTTGGATCACCAACCTATTCCCTTTGGGAGGCGATTCCCAGTGATTTATGACAAATATGAACTAGTAGTATGTAATGGGAAAAGCAATCGAAACAACAAAGGAGATGAGTGAAAAATGTGTTCAGCCGGGAATCGTTACCTCATTCTACACAATTATTTCATATCTAGGTGGAAATTTACTGTGAATCGCTGATCAACTTGAGCGCAGTGACGCGATGCAAGCTGCAGAAAAATGTGATTCTCCTCAGAGCTTTCCATTAAGACTAGGTTTACACTAGAGGAGAGTTTTCCGGATTCCTAAATGTTTCCGGATTCATCAATTTTGGAATATTCGGATTCGTAAGCGTTTACACTGAAAGGACATTCGGATTCCTGACCGTTTACACACAACGACAACTCCGGGAACATTCGAAATGGAATGGTTACCAAGCCCAGCGTTGTTTCGTCGTTCGATCGACAGAATGAAAATGCTCGGCCCCTAAAAAAAGGCTAGAATAGATCCAGATGCCACTGAGGAAAATTTGAGTTGGACAGATGTCAAGCCATCTACGTCGTCGGCGATTGAGTGTGGCTGACGTTAAAATTCCTTGCAATAATAACTTTCGTTTCCTCAGAAATACTGCGGTACACATGATGAAATTTATCACCTGAACCTGCAACAAGATTAGGTAACCGGAGACCGCCAGCAATGTTAGCACCAGATCCTCCATTTTGGTTTCACCGCAAACTCAAAAGCTAAGATTGCAGGCGGAAATAATATCCGGATTCGAGAAAAAAAGCGGTTACACGACAAAACTTTCCGGATTCAAAAGTTATCGGATTCAAAGTTTCTGCTCTAAATTCCGGATTCAAAATCTCCGGAGACATGACCAAACCGGGAAGTTTTTATTTCGGATTCGTCCACTTTCGTGTAAACGGCAAAATCAATCCGGTACTAAAACGTTTCGATTCGATTCCCGGCTGAACACATTTTTCACTCATCTTCTTTGTTGTTTTGAATTCTGTTCCTATTACCTACTATATATATATATATATAGTTAAGTGTACGATAAGGACGTAACGAAGAGACCAACTCTTGACTGTTCTGGACGAGTCCAGAACAGTCAAGAGTTGGTCTCTTCGTTACGTCCCTATCGTACACTTAATTACAAATTCACGTCGAGGCATTGTATCCTGTAGATTCTCTTACTGGGAGTTTATCGTTAGGTATACCAATTTTACGCTGCTTAGACATATATATGTATATATATGTGTGTGTGTATTTTATATATATGAGAGTCTTACCGATGGTTTTTGCAGAAACGGCGTACCTAAACAAAATCAGAAAGTAAATAAGAATACTCATGAGGTTGAGGTCAGTAAAACAATCAGATCAAACCACCGAACCGGAGCAATTATTGATCTGAGAGTCTCAATGAGGCTTTTATTAACCGGAAAACGGACAATGAAAAATAGCCCTTGGGCGTACAAATCATCTTGTTTTGACCGTTGGTAGTAAAAAAGTAACCCTAAAATATTAACCGTAAAAGTCACAATCTCATTAAGACCCTCTGTTCTGGTGCAAACAGGTGGACTAGTGCCTGTTTCATCTTCACCTTTTGTTAATGATAACAAATGCTTTTAACAAGTAACCAGTAAGCCCCCTTGTCTCGTTCCAAGCCGTTGTTTGATCTCGCCTCTTCCTCACCACATATGGGTCTTAGTGGGATATTGGTTTTACGACTAACGGTTAAAACTGTGGCCATTTTTGTGGGGATCGATTGCCGGTTGGGTGACGAGACCGAACAAAGGTTGGGAAGCAGACTATCATGCCCCGCGTGCTTTTGTTTTTCGCCATTTATTTAGCTATCAATTGCAAGTTACAACTGGGAAAAAAGACTGAAGGCGGCGAGTAAGCCCATGACAAACTACAGAGCTTTTACATGATGCATGGCACCATCTGGCAATTATTATAACCATAGTGTAAGTTTTAAGTACGACATTTCTTTTTGTCGGGTTCTTTGCGCGTTTGAAAGTTATAAAGTCTTTTCACTCAGTAACTAGTGAACTTATATACTTATTGTTTCATCAGCGCCTTACTTTGTCATTTTATTGCCACCTCATTGCTGCCTTATTATTACTTCGCATAATTTGCCGACGTACTTCGCCTGTTTTCTCGTTTTTTGCGCCAAGCGCAGTTCAGTAACGTCTTTAATGCATTAAAGTCATCAATCTTGGGCCGTTTTCTGTGGCCGTTACAGTGTAATTGTTTTATAGTCATCTTTCCATTGTGTTGGACGCTTATACTGGTGTACGTGTAACTATTGTCAGTAATAAAATAATTTGGATATATCAACAAAGATGAAATGGTAAATTGGCCACCGTAATGATTACGCAGCCCCAAACAGTTTCTTTCGAAACTATCAGCCTTTATTATTGTCAGTAATAGTTAGCTATTTTTTAGTTTCAACGTACGTCATTTACGCCGCAAATAAAATGAATCGTAGTAATCTAGACACAACGTGGAGCTGTCTTTTTTCAAGCCAAAGATTTCGCATATTGCAGTAGAATAGTGATGAATCAATGGCAGAGTAGAGAATGAGTAGAACTATAAGTTAACGTTGTTTTAACTTACTTATTTGTGTAAAGCATAATAAGTCTAAAAAAGGCGAGAATCGAAGAGAAAAGAAAAGAGAGAAAATATGGAGATTTATTGATATGTTGATTATGCAGGACACGCCAGCTTTACGATAAGAGGAATACATTCTATTTCGAGGTGAAAGAGAGAAAACCAAGAATTGAAAAATGCGTAGTTCATCATTTCTGTTACTCTTTGAAATATGTCCATAGCAAATCTTATCATAGAGATTTCAGGGTGTTACATAATATCAATAGTATGACAAGGACGACACAGGCTTTCGCTTCATGAAGTCTTCTTTTCTTATCTACGTTTCAATGAGTGTACTTTTGTAAGTTGCAGTTTAGCTCTTGAGGATCGACTCGTCACTTCATCAACGAGTCAAATAAGCGTTTGTGTATCGAATCTTTTCGCCTGTGTCTAGTTTGATATCTACCCATTTCTCTTTAAACTTCAAAGATGATTATTGCCATACGGGAAAAAGTCGACAGGCTTTTACAAACCTCCTCTAGCTCGGGTGGAAAGGAAAAAGGCAGTCTTTAAAAGAAGAAAAGAAGAAAACGGAGGACGAGAAAATATATTCGAGTTGGCTTACACAGCACAGAGATGTGAATGTCTTCACTGAATACCATTCAACCACCTGCCCAGACATTCGTGTGTCATACGTTTACTGAGTATGTCAGTGTAACATTGCTTCTAAAGATATAAATTACAGCAGAAGGAGGAAGTTATAGAACAAAGAAAGGTGACCACCTTACACTTTTCTTCTTTCTTTTGAATAGGGACCGAATATCGAGAATGCAACGTACATTTACGTGGGAAACGCACTCTCCAACACTGGATTCGAGCGCTGAAGTGGTGAGGCGATCTCTACGGGGAAATCTAGATTTTTAGCGTGCACGGATGTCATAGATGGTTGATAAAAACTTTAAAAGATAATATTAACTTTGTTTTCCACAGGTTCAAGTTGGCGACGAAGGGTGCTGTAAAATTTATTTAGCGTGGCGCGAAACTCTACAGATCGAGCTTAATCCAAGTCCACTTTTTCCTTGAATTATGCGACTCCCTCAAGTTCTAATTTTCCGTCTTATTTCATATCTGATCGCCGAGTCGCAAAACCTTTCATGATTTTCTTCCAGTTCAGAGGAATACAATTACGGTTCCATTTTCCAATATTTTTTGGTATCGCTGAAGTCCTGGCATTCTTTGTCATTATCTCCACAAACAGTCGACCATCTTGTGTGTTGCACAGGTTCAGGGTGAAGCCGTTTCTCTTTGGGATCAAATGCAAGTCTCATAGGGTGATATTCAGCTTTTACTATACCATGTCTGAAAAATGACAACAGTTTATCTTAGCGATGCAAACAGTCCATGCGTTTTAAAGAAAACTGAAATGTGGTGAGCTGAAAGGTTTTTTTGGCGTGCAAACATGCGAAAATGGCTAAACGGCCACTAATGGCAAAAACGCCAAAGCCGCCACTACTGGCCAAAACGGCAAAATGGCCACGAGTGGCCAAAATGACAAAACAGCCTCTGGTGACTAAAATGCAAACTACGACTACTAGTGGCCAAAATGTCAAATCCACCACCAGTGGCCAGAATTACAAAACGGCCTCTAGTGGCCAATATGTCAAAAGGGCCGCAGGTAGAGAAAATGTCAAGGCGGCCACAAGCGGCCAAAATGCAAAAACAGCCACTGGTGGCCAAAATGCCAAAACGGCCATTTGTGGCCAAAATGACGAAATGGACACTAATGTCCAAACTGGCAAAATGGCTAGTCTTCTCGGATAAGGACGAATAAATGGAGGTCCCGTCTCCTGCAGGGTTGAGGGTAGGAGACGTTAATTTCCCACGCACGAGATTATTGTGTGATGGATGTCCTTCCCTAGGGTGGGATGTACAGGCCCCCATTTAAACCAGCTTCAAGCTGAACTGGGTTGGCCTGTCTAAATGTCGTAAATACATACAATAGATACATACAAATGTTAAAACAGCCACTAGAGGCCGAAATGCCAAAATGGCCACCAGTGGCTAAAATGACAAAACGGCCACTAGTAAGCAGAAGGGCCAAATGGCCACCAGGGGCCAAAATGCCAAAACGGCCACTATAGTGTCTAAAAGGGCCATTAGTGGCCAAAATGCAAAAATGGTCGCTAATGGCCAAAACGGTAAAACGGTCACTAGTGGCCAAAATGACAAAATAGCTACCAGTGGCCTAAATGCCACAACGGCCACTGGTGGCTAAAATGGTTAAATGGCCACTGATTACTAATATGCGAAAACGGCTACTAGTGGCCAGAATGGAAAAACGGCCACCAGTGGCCAAAATGGCCAACTGGCCACCGGTGGCCAAAATGCCAAAACAGTCACTAGTGGCCAAAATGGCTAAATAGCCACTGGTTACTGAAATGCGACAACGGCCACTAGTGGCTTAAATGGCAAAACGGCCACTAGTGGCCAAAATGGCCAAATGGCCATCAGTGGCCAAAATGCCAAAACGGTCATTAATGGCCAAAATACCAAAACGTCCAATGGTGGCCAAAATGCAAAAACGGCCACTAGTGACCAAAATTCCAAAACGGTAACTTGTGGCCAAAATGGCAAAACGGCCACACGTGGCCAAAATGGCCAAGTGGCCACTGTTTACTAATAAGCAAAAACGGCCACTAGTGGCCAAAATGCCAAAACGGCCACTAGTGGCCAAAATGGCCAAAAAGCCACTAGTGGCCAAAATGCCAAAATGGCTACAAGTGGCCAAAATGGCCAAATAGCCACTCGTGGCCAAAATGCTAAAACGGCCACTGGTGACCGAAAAGCCAAAACGGCCACCTGTTGCCAAATTGCCAAATCGGCCACTAGTTGCCGAAATCATGATGCCAAAACGGCCACTAGTGACCGGCAAATTGCCAAAATGGCCACTAATCACCAAAATGTATGATGCACGATCCTACGCAGTAGATAGCGCTATTTACGCAATAGCGAAAATCAGACCTGAAAAAAATCAGGCCTGTACGGGATTCGAACCACTAACCTCTGCGATACTAGTGCAGCGCTATACCAATTGAGCTAACAAGCCAACTGGGAGCAGGCCGTTAAGTTGATTCGTAATAAACCCGTGATGATAAATCAGATACAATGAATATATGAAGTTCATATATTTTGAACTGCGGTATTAAATACGTATGATGCACGATCCTTCGCAGTAGATAGCGCTATTTATGCAATAGCAAAAATCAGACCTGAAAAAAATCAGGCCTGTACGGAATTCGAACCACTGACCTCTGCGATGCTAATGTAGTTGGCTTGTTAGCTCAATTGGTAGAGCACTGCACTAGTATCGCAGAGGTCAGTGGTTCGAATCCCGTAAAGGCCTGATTTTTTCCAGGTCTGATTTTCACTATTGCGTAAATAGCGCTATCTACTGCGAAGGATCGTGCATCATACGTATTTAATACCGCAGTTCAAAATATATGAACTTCACATATTCATTGAATCACCAAAATGGTACTAGTGCCAGACCCGTTTGCAGACCTCTCGCTGGGTTGCGGTGCTCTAGGCCTGATTCTCTCCCGCGGGCGAAGAAGCGCTCGCGCTGAAGCATGAATCGTGATATGTAGCCTACTCGGAGGCTAATTGGATGAAAGACAACGCACGGTCTACGCTGGCAATGTGTTAACATTGGAAGGGACTGCGGTGAACCTGGGATCTGGCATTGAATGTCTGATCAAACAAAATGAAAAATCCTAGCAACAGCATCAGAATTTCTCTTTGCAATGCCTTGCCATATTTATTAAGTTGCGGTCTGAAAGGCAATGTAACTCACGAACAAGTTTGGCAGCCCACCATGTGTCCGCACAGAATCAGCAAAACATTCATTTTATCAAAATAGCTGTACAATGTTTATATACATAGATGTATGCATGTTATAATATATCACGGATATTTTTATTTAACTGAATAGTTAATGAATACAGTTAACAACTATTCACTGAAGTGGTGGTGGTTAGTGGTGGATATTTACCGAGCCGCGAAGCGGCGAGGTAATCAAATATCCACCGCTAACCACCGACACTGAGGTGAATAGTTGTTTTAGTATACACTAAAACAGTGAGATAATATACACCACCAAAAATTGATTTGAGTGATTTCTTCCCTTGTCACGAATGCAAACTGGGACGCCATTTTTTCCCGAGTTGCTCGGAGGTAAATAGCAAAGGATAGTCGGAGTTTGATTAGCCAATCAGAGCGCGCCTTCAACGCTATCCACTGTTTTAGTATATACTAATTTGTATTATTATTAGTTTTTTTTTAAAACAGGGCATCCCTTGATAAAAGTTTTATCACATGACTGAAGGATTCACAATCATTTATAATAAGTAAAGGTTTACTTAATTATTCTTACGGGTGGCCCATCACTCACAGGGCATTTGTATTCCAGTCATATGGAAGAATTATATTTTAGGTATTTATGTTATCTAGTACTATAGAATATGATGTATTTACCTTGAGACAGTTACTCTTAACATCTGGGTCATTTTCAGTATATCCATTGCTTTATAAGTGACGTATTCATATGATTCAATCAAGAAAGGATTTGGATCAAAACCCTTCCCACCATAAACTTGCTGCGTACAAAAATGAACTAAGTTAAAATCAAACAAACAAACAAACAAACAAAGCCAGATGTTTCTAATTAACAAGCGTCCGTGTCTCCCATGAATTGCCAGCATTTACAATAAGTAAGATCTTTTCAATTGCCCCGGATAATTAGGTTTGGCCTCGTTTTAGCTAATCGACACTTAAACGTGATTTTCATTCGGATCTTAATGTTTTAAGCAGGACACAAACCTTATTGACTTTACGTAACACACGAGCTATTACCGACCGTGCCATCTGATTGGCTAGAATCGGCGTGCGCGAGATGGTTAAATAAGAAGCTCTTTCAAAAATTCCTGCCAGTTACGCGAGTAAGGAAAATTGCTACTCAGAAGTGGACATGTTTTTTTCTATCAGAATGTTTTTATTTTATCTTTCAATGAAAAAGACACTCTAAACCAACAGCCCACAACTTTTATAACTCAGCTATTAGAACAAAAAGTTTTTCCCGCTTATTACAGCTGTACTTGAAAATAATCAATTCCCTATGTCACAATTAATGGTCTTCATTTAATCAATATCAGCTATATTCTCTTAATTTAAGAGAAAAAAGCTAGTTACCGGGTTATTTCCTCCTATTGGACGCAAAGGGGGAAACAAGAAATTTCCTAGACTGTATGCCACGAGTCTCTTGTCCTTGGTCAGCCAATGAGGTTGCAGCACGTGCGGATGTGATCCAATGATTATCTGGACTCCAAGAGACAAAAGATGCTTTGTTATATGAATTTGGTAAGGCAGCGGTTTTAACAGTATTTCTCTTCCCCAGTGCATGAATACCACGATGATATCCACGCCAGCCTGTGAGGGTTAAAAAAGAATCCAATTTTAATTCAAGCCGGTTGTACGTGTACATATTTTTTGTATAATCTTTGAGTTACTAATCCTGGGACTGACTTAGAATAAAGGTTGATAGTTTCGAAAGAAACTGTTTGGGGCTGCCTCGGTGGAAGTAACGAAATAGTTTGGATATGTCAACAAAGCTGAAGTGGTAAATTGGCCACCGTAAGGATTACAAAAGCTGACGTTTCGAGCGTTAACCCTTCGTCGGAGAATAAAGGTGACAATGAAGAGAAGGTGTAAGCGTTCTTTGTTCTGTAAGTGAACCTAAAGTTTTGACTTTGTGTTAGCTCGATTTCAGTTCAGTCTGCAAGGTATATTAAAGTTCACACAGCAACCAGGTAGACAATCAGGCATGGTTTGATGCTACTCTGGTTTAAGGATCTAATGGACATAACCAAGAAAATTATAATTCATCGACCCAACGTTTCGACACTCCTGTCCAATATCTTCATCAGGGATGGTTTGATCGTTTCAACAAGAGGTCCAAGAGCGTCGAAACGTTGGGTCTATGAATTTTAGTCTCCCTGGTTAAATTCATTAAATCCTTAAACCAGAGTAGCAAAAGTAAGGTATATTACTTATTTAGTGTCACAAGGTTTCGAAGCAAAAACAGTATTAAGATTAATAGTAACTGTGATTATAATATTTGCTAAAGGAAGCCAAGTAAAGTCATGTAAAGGCCATGTGGTTTCTCATCGGTCTTTTCACCAATTTTAGTCTTTTTGAGCATTAAAAACTTGATGATGAAATTCGTGACCAAAAAGATGAAACGCAACCCGTAAGATTGCGATGATAAAGGCTTAATACAATAAGACCTTACCTCTTTCATTGTTCTAACATCTCTAGAGGCAATATCATCCCGATAAATAGCAGGACCAGATTTGAACATCCTCCTCATTACAGTACAGTTTGGAAAATCTGGTACGTGGTCACAGTACCCGAGGAAGCCCACTCTTATTCCTTTTCTTTCCATTATCAGTGGTTCCTAGGAATAATCCACCAAACAAAATATTTGAATTTTTTTAATCTAAACAATTTTAAAAGTTTATCTCGATTCCTTCGGAGGGAGTTAACAAACATCGCGAGAACAGCTTGAACTGTTCGAGTTCTGTCCACGATTCGAGAAGTCAGACAGATTATGTGCTAAGAGCAAAAACGGAATTCTTTCCAGTCGCAGCTGTTTTTTTCCAAGTTTTCAATAGGCTTTATGATGAAGACAAGTATGTTTTGGCTATTTGGGCGCGACTTTCTCTACTTTTACAACAATTTCAAGCTAAGAACAATTAATTTCTTGGAAAGTTCCAGTTGATATTCTATCCATAACGCTAACTGATTTGACTGCTCTATAACCACTAATCTCTTTACTTACAAAGAAAAGATGTCCATCTAGTGAACAAAGTTATACCCACATAATTTTTTATGATTTTTTGAGCCCATTTTGTTGTTGATCTTGCTGTCGTTGTTGTGGTGTATGTGGAGTCAACATGCTGGTAACATAGCATTAAAGACCTAATTAAATCGAGAACTATTATTGATATGAAGCTACCTGAGATGAGTCAAACCTCCCATAAGTTATGCCGAAGTATTTTATTCCTTCCTTCTTAAGAATTTCAACTGTGAAGTTAGCCCCTTCAGTGCCGAAGTCGTTGAAATGGTTGTTGGCAACTGTGACAGCATTAAAACCAGCAAAGCTGTGGAACATCGACAGCTGTTGTAAATAACATTCTCAACATTGTATGAATTAATAAAGATTATCATGAGAACTTTTTGGTCTGGCGCTGAGGGAAAGTGGTAAATCATTGTGCCGTGCATGAAGATTATGGGCCACATGCGTGCCGCAGGTTTTCTTTTCTGAAAACATTTTTGCAGCTGGAACTTTATGATTTTAGCAGTTTCCTTGTGATAATAAGTTAACTTAAGCATAGACTCCCTTAAGACGCAGACTTCACTCACAGCACGAAAACGCAAATTTACGTCGGCTTAAATGTTTTGACATCAAGAAGTCGACTTAGAAATGATGAAATTGCTTGATGCGAAGGTCGGAAAATGTGAGTGACAAATTTAAGTCGCTATTAGTTTGGAAGAATGGTGCACGTTTTCTAGACCAGTAACAGAGTAAGAAACTGAGCAAAACTAATGCAATCCCAGACTATTTTCGATACTCAACAGAAAATTTCTATAAGCTCTCTGTTTACCTCAATGCTGGGGCAGCTTTGGGGCTGGAATCAAGGATCGTCAGCCTTCTCTTATCTTTAAACATGTGACGATAAACCTTTTTGTCGACGAAAGGACACTCCAAATTGGCCACGGATATATCAGCATCCTTGATGTATGCCGCCACATCATTGAAAGAGTCATTATATGTGTGATAATTGTGTTCAACGTAATATTTTACGGGACCAGCAAAGGAAATATCGCCCACAAACAGCAAAGTGACGTACTCTAAGGGTAAACATTGTAAATTATATCCTTGGTCTAAATAGAAATCATGGCTAGAGTTCTGTCTTCCCGAGAGTTCTGATATCGCAATGATGAAGTCCAAGGATTGGAAAATGAAACTTCAAAGTTCTTAACAGTGATTATCATATCAAATTCGTGTTTCGCCTAATTTGAAAATCATTTTGTTTGTTTTTGCTTTCGATACCCAAATATGTCATTGCCACATGGGTAATAATCTTTGCAAAGTAACGCCTACTTTGGAAACTTAAGTCTCCGTAGCCTTTTATTTAAAGCTACTAAAGAAAATCTTTCTAAAAAGAATAGGCAACTTCAGGCGACTTGAGACTCCTCGATTGTGTAAAGTGACAAAATAACGCTGCAAGGATTGTTTGAGCGATAAAATAGCCAATTGAAAGTTGTTTTTACTTTAAGGTGTTCACAAAACCTCATTCAGTTGAAGCAAATTTTGGAAACATGTCACGGTGAAATTACTTTTGAGTGAGGAGAATAGTACAGCATCAAGTTGGTGAGATACCTGTATGCGTAGGAGAACTTAACTCAACTGAACTTGCATTGATCTTAACTTCAACTGTTTTATGCTCACCTTCATCGGCTTTAACTGCGAACGAAATAAATGGTATTAAAAAGTAAATTACTAAGTTCGTGACTTTTTTTTTAGCCGCCTAGAATTAAAATGTTGGCTATTTCTTCTTACCATGCGGTCAATGAAAGCAAATAGCACAACGTGTAAATGATGGTAAGAGCTGGTAATTTGGTACCTTTCTGTGGAGCTTAAAAGGTTGAATGACCTCAAATTAGTTTGGAACACGTTTGAGTGGCAGATATATGATAAAGCTACAATCAGCGTCAAAATGAATTGACACAATGTGTTTAACAGTTTTTTTTATTTTTAAAATCCCACTTTAAATCCCACATCTGAAAAAAAGTCATTGTCGGACAAGATCCCCCTTCTTACTATAAAGCTCTCATATAATTTGTACGAACTTCATTCCTTGAGGCTGTTACTTTCCAAGAGACTATAAAGTGTTGGTACTATTCTGTTCCTCAGTGCACATATATGGTGCTTAATTATGGTAAAGACGAGGGATCAACATGGTAAGTGTATTTTGTTAATTTGGGCTACAATAGTCCACAACGCAAAATCCTCGTGTTCCTGTTTAGAAGTAGGTGTTTGTTTTTTTTTCACAAAGCTATTCACGTTCTGATGATCAAGATAATTGATCAGTTATGGAGTGTGATTATATTGACAACCGTCGCTTTCTTGTGAAAAAGAAAATATCGTCCCAAGCACTATTGGGGGCTTTGGAGGAGAAATATTTTATTTTGCTCTTATATTTCGGTACGTCATACAATCTTATAACTGTTTATGATATTAGACAGCGACTTTGAAGAAAACGAAGGCTTCAAACAAACATTTAGCTCACTCATCCAACTCAGTCTTGTTTCTCTGTAATCTTTTACATTTTGATGAACGTAAAATAAACAGTACCTTTCTTTCCGAGGGCGGTGCACGCCATAGTCACCATGAAGCAAATCATTCCAAAATTCATAGTAAACTTATAGCGATGGAGTAGTTTTGTTTCTTTCTCCTCGTCTAAAAACTGCTCGATACAATTTAAAGGCGGTCAAACTTGCATTTAAATCTGCTTACGTCCGACAGTGATCCTTTCCTCGGAACACAATGCCACCTGTAAGACTTGAATAGATTTAGAAATCGGTTAACGCTTAGACGTTGTTGTAAATGCACCACGCTGTTCACCAAATGTCACCAGCCGTCCTAGTTGAGGATTTTCAGAGAAGATATCAATATATTATTTTAATTTATGGTTATCATATTATGATTCGTGTTAAATATTTGTCTGTAGTATGTGTTATTCTGGGCTATTTCGGATATCAGTCTTTGATAATTATCATGTAGGCGTGTTTTGATATTCCTTAGCCGCAAATGAAAGCTTAAGCGAGTATACCAATCTCCTAACGAGGTACCCCCCCCCCATTACCGTTCAAGTTTTAAAAGTCATTTCTTTTTACTTTTTCTACCCGAATCTACCGAAATATAAGACCAAACTGAAATATTTCTCCCCCCACAGCCCTCAAGAGTGCTTGGGACGATATTTTCTTTTTCAAAACAAAGCGGCGGTAATCCGGCAGCTGTATATTCACATTAATGATCATCAACCTTTCCATTCAAGGAAAATATAATAGGGTGATAGCTTTTGCGGCTAACAGTAAAAACATTTTTGGCCATTTTACGGTTAACAGTTAATTTACGGGTAAAATTTGTCAATTTTTATGGCTATAGGCCGGCAAACGTTTTTGCCGTTTTATTGCTAACAGTTAACCCCATGGAGATTCCCTTCAAGTTGCCTCAATATTTTTAGCAGGAGAGGGGTGGTGAACCATCAGAATTCTTTCAATGTCTTCGCACTAAGAACTTAACAAGGAATTGAGGTACAGACTTACAAATGCCTAGCTGTAAGATCGCCAAAACAAGAACAATGAGATTATAAAATGGAAGGGATTTACGTGCTAAAAACAAAGAACGGAAAAGTTTGCCTATGTCACATGCTGGTGCAGGTTATGTAGGCAGATGACAGTAAACACAAGATCAGCTAAAAACGCATTCTTCTTGCATTTCAAAGTTTTTTTCTATTCCCTAATAGAGTCAATTAACTGAACTTTTAACTTAATGGTGCGAATTCTTCTGTAATTCACATTGTCACTTAAACCTCGAAACCCCCTTACTTCCCTAAATCTATAACTCTATGGAAGAGGGTACCTGCATAATTGCACCAGTAACGGTGCTACCTGTGAATTAATTTAGCATCATTGATGAACAGAAGAGCATCAGCAATCTCTCAAAAAGTACCTGTCGCTGGGAGTGAAGTTCGTACAAATTATTTAAGAACTTTCGAATAACCTCTTGAACGTGGACAGATTATCTTAGTTATTTACAAGTACACAAATTTAGTAAATTAAAGGGAAAATAAGGCTTAAGAAAATAATGTGCTGACAAAAATAATTTGAGTCAGATTTTCAAGGATCTTTTCAAAACTCTGGAATTTTTTTAAAAATTTTGATGCTTTTAATAAATTCATTTCGACATCAAGTCTCGTCGATGTTTCGCCGTTTGAAGAGGTTGACAAAAGAGGGGTCTTTATTCCGTTTCTTGCACAAATTTTTGAAAACTTCACTTGTTACGTATATAAAAAGTAAAGCTTCAAATCTCTCTTCTTGCGTACAAGGTTTTTTGGGAAAATCTTGAGGTTTTCACGAAATACAAGAAAATTCATGGGTCACCTACAGTTCAGGAGGTAAATCACGCCATACGCGGGTTCGTTAATTCACGAATCACGCTCGCCTTACTGTAAAATTCAAGTGTCCCGTATCAATTTTGGTCTTTTTCACATCCGCTTTGAAATCACTGGAGATCCTTACTATCTGATTGGCTCTCATCAGTGCAATTTATTAGCTCTCATTTCCACGGGATCAGTGACCATTGGACTCATCATTGTCTTGACTTCATATATACGAGATTGAGCAAGGGCGAGACCCTTGAAAAATGGGAGCGAAGCAAGAACGTGATTTGAAAGACTCGCACAGAACTATTCTAAGTGGAAAAACAAGTAACACTGACTGATAATACTCGACACACAAAATATGGACAACAATCAATTAGAAAAATAGAATTTCTTCAAACGTTAAGTACAGATTTATTTAAAAGCACCTGTAAAGATATATAAATCATGATACAGAGTTTATTTCTTTCACGTTATCAAATGAAGGGGGAAATAGCTATCGAGCTCACCACGCTCGGCGAGAGGCACCAAGAATCTCGAGCTGGAATTTTCTTCTTTCTTCAATTACTCGGTTTTCCGGTACGCAATTCTACTTAAAATTAATTTTAAGGTGATCAATCTCTCAGGCTCTCACACTGATTCTGACTGAATACTCCTCATTTATTTCTGCAGATAAACACTCACTTCAACTGCCCGCATTCTTCTCTACGCTGTTCTCCACTCTCCCTTCTCTCTCTAACTTCTCTACCCTATAAGCTCTAAGAATATTTAGTAAATAAACCCCTTCGGGCGGCTGGTATGTCGGCTGATAATGTCCGCGGCTGAGAGATTGTCCGAAAAATGAATATTTGACCGAGAAGCGAAGCTTCGAGGGCAAATATGAAATGTAGTGCAATGAGGATCTATCATTAGAGTCATTCTATAACACGCGTATTGACTTTTTATACTTTACCTCATTTTTTGTTTTACTTCCATAGGCCAAAGTTGACATCATCGTCGTTTTCATGCACTATGGCAAAGAACTTCATTTAAGACCCGTTCCCTACAAAATCACATAAACAAACACCTGTTGTCTCTTGGTGCGGATCTGATCATTGGAGCCCACCCACACGTTCCTCAAGATCACTGTCTTACAGCTCGGGGAATTCAGGCTGAGCACTGAGTGCTGTTGATCCAGTAACGCTGTCGTAGGTTTAAGTGTTGATAAGATGTACTTATCAGCTAAATTTAAGGACCGAATGAGAAAATGCTTGCTTGGTTGTCATGACGTACAAACTTCGCCGTGCTCGATTCGTACGTCATGACCTCTTGCCAAATATTTTCTCTCTCTCAGCACTCCAATACAGTCGATAGGTACACATTACTAGCTAATTTGGGGTGTAAGTATTGGAAACGAAAAAATTCTTTTGAAATGATTCGAAATTAGCGAACAGACTACTAAACGAGCCGAAGAGAACTCTTAGGCAAGCCAGACTACACCAGCTAGGTTCATATTTAATTTACCATTTCAACTTTGTTGATATATCCAAATTATTTCATATTTAATTTGTCAAGAGAGCTGCGTTTGTGTTGCTCGGATCCCCGGGAATTTATTATTCTTTTTAGGTTAAGATATAATGAGCAAGATCATGAGGAAGGCAAATCGCCTTTTGAATAGATATCTCGTTCATGCAATATCTTTTACGTCTCATCATTTCTAATTTCCAACAAGGAGTATTCTTTCAACACATTAAATAACTTTAACATTCCCGGCTTTTCGTAAACTTGCCTCTTTTTTGTTTTCTTCTCTTTCCTATTCGTTTTCTCTCCCTTTAAATGATTTTGCTTTAAATGCTCTGTGTCAATGTCTTTTGTTTTCGTCACTCGTTAGAAAGAAGAAAGTCTCAAGCACTCTAAACAACAAACGTGTCTAGTTACAATGATAAGGTTGAGATCGGACGTCAGCATTATCAGGCGCCTCTGGCAGCCGCTTCAGTCCATGTAACGATCTCACCTTCCCTCCCATCCCACCCCAGGGGAGGACATCCACCACACAGTAATCTCGTGCGTGGGAAATTAACGTCTCCTACCCCTAACCCTGCAGGAGACGGGGCCTACTGTTTATTCGTCCTTATCCGCGAAGACTAGAATATCTATCCATTTCTTGATATTATAGAAAGGTAGCAAATTCTCCTCACTTATTTTAAGACCATGAGTATTTGTCCGGCCGGGGCTCGAACCCTCGACCTCCCGCACAACACAATCCGGCGCTCTAACCAATTGAGCTAACCGGCAGGCGGTTGGCTCGTTTTCGTAGGCTTGACTTGTAGGCTTGTTTTCGTAGGCTTGACTATCCCCTAACAATTAATTTCGGTTTCAGAGCGTGTACGGAAGATTTGGCAAGAAACCTAACGAACTTTTAATCAAGAAATATGAGTACTTTGTCGATGGGAACCGCAACGCATTGAAACTATCCCGGGGGATGCTTAAAGTCACCGTTTCAAGGTATCGTACCACAATGCATCATGTTTTTCCAGGCTTGTAAAAACTGCCATCAACTTGTTCATCTTCAAGCACTGATTTTAAACTTCTCCCGAGGCGAAGGGGATAATTTGGAATCTGACCGAAGCATTAATACTGGCTGCTAAAATAACGTCCATTGTCTCTGGAGAGAAATATTAAAAATGATTATGGGTATTGAATGGTGACTCAAGAAGGGTTAGAAAGTTATGGAAATGGTGGATAGTTGGTCATTATTGAAGGTGGATATGAGTGAAATACGATCGTCTACGAAGTTCTCTGGAGATTTTATTTCAGTGGTCTTTGTCTGAAAACTTTTGTCAGAAATAGGCTGTAAAAAGACACATTTATTAAGGTTTTAATCGGACAACATTTGAGTATGTACGCTCCGAAAGAAAACATGTGACATCTTCGAATTCATACAAGGGCGGATGGGGTCGTTTCAGTAAAAAAGTGCCATCAATTATTTGTAAGTAACACGGCTATTGCAAACGAGTTTTGAATCGAGAGTCATATTTATGAACACAGAATAAAGTAGGATTAGGTGATAGTGTAAAGAATATATAGATATTACAAATATCATACAAAAAAAGGAGATGTAATTACAAGACAGCCGTACCATGTTGTCTACTTTACACATTATACATCTCCAAGAAACAGTGTGTGTCCCTTAGCAGCGATATATTTTAAAGAAAAGTCTCTGCGATAAAAAGTAACATATATTACTTTTTACTATCATAAGGTTTCGAGACGAACAAAGCATAACGGATTAATAGTGATTATGTGCTAGAGTGAGTCAATCAAGGTTAAAGCCTTGTAGTTTCTCATGGGCTTTTATTTCTCTTCAACATGCAGTCAGTGAAAGCATATAGCACGACGAGTAAGTGATGCTAATAGCTGGTAATAGGCCATTTTACAGTTGTGTACTTAGTTGCCAAGCCTTTGATTTGGAGTGAGGCTAAAGGTGACCTTGTCGTGATAGAAACCTGTATCTAGTTAGTATGATAACAAAGTGATTTGCATTTGAAAGGCAACAAGGTTTGTATCAGAACAATTTCACCCCTAGCCTCACTCCCGTTCAAAGGCTTGGCAACCAAGCACACAACTGTAAAATGGATTATTTCAGTAGTACCTCTCTTTCAAGATTTCAAGGTTGAATGACTTCATCAAACTGGTTAGAAACAAGTTTAAGTGGCAGAAATATATCAAGCTGCAATCAGTGTCAAAATTAGTTGACACAATGTGTTTGAACAGCTGGTTCTTTTTATTTTCAAAATCACGCTACCAGTTTACACCCAAACGTCGCGATCCACATTCAAAGTGACCACATCGATTACAATTCTGTTTTGAAAGCGTTATTTACCACGATGACTAGCCAAAACCTATTTTACAATAAAAAACCATTGATATCTTCTGTGAAAATGTTGAAGTTCATTTATTTGTTTAAGCAGGTTGATTAATTTGGCAGCTGTAATAGCTGATGTGGACCTGCTGTCCTAACCCACCCATCCACCCCAGGGGAGGACATCCATCACACGGTAATCTCGTGTGTGGGAAATTGACGTCTCCTGCCCTAACCCTGCAGGAGACGGGACCTCCATTTATTCGTCCCTATCCGAGAAGACTAGAATATCTAACCATTTCTTGATGTTATAGAAAGGTAGCAAATTCTTCTCAATTATTTTAAGACCTTGAGTGTTGGTCCGGCCGAGGCTCGAACCCTCGACCTCCCGCACTACAGTCCAGCGCTCTATCCATTGAGCTAACCGGGAGGCTAACCATTGAGCTAATCTCTAACTAGTACTGCTGGTTACATTTGGTTACCAGTGTGGTGCATTTATAACCGTTGACAGTGTCTGACAGTGCACCGATTTTTAAACCTATTCAAGTCACAGGTGACATGGTGCCCCCGGTGACGGAATCATTACAGGACGTAATGAAGCAAAGCTGGCGGCCTTTAAATTGCATCGAGGAGTCTTTAGACGACAAGAACGAAACAAAACTACTCCATTGCTACTGGCTTTACAATGAATTTAGGAATAATCTGTTTCATGGTGACTATGACGCACGCTGCACTCGGAGATAAAGGTACTATTTATTTAACTTTGATAAGTAGTTTTTTAGAAAAGCTTTTCAAGATAAAAATTACTGATAATATCTTTGAACGACGTTTCCACCTCGCTGAGGTCATTTTCAAGCTAATGAAAAGGAAAATTTTTACATATATGTACTAATACATATATGTATATATATTGACCACTTTCATAAATGGCTGTCGGATTAATATTCTTTTGTTTAAATTTAAATTAGCCTTTCTGGCCTCGCTTGAGATAATGTCTTCTTTTGAATTTTGTACTGGAGAACGAGGCTAGAAAGCTAATTTAAATTTAAACAAAAGAATATTAATCCAGCAGCCATTTATGAAAGTGGTCTATGTACATTAGTTTTTACCTATAGGTACATATATATAAAAATTTTCCTTTTCATCAGCTTGAAAATGACCTCAGCGAGGTCGAAACGTCGTTCAAAACTATTATCACTAATTTATTTTACTCAGATCTCATCGAAATAGGATAGATTACAGAAAAACAAGGGTGAGTTGGACTATTTTGGCTATGATAAGTGAACTTAAACTTTAGTTAAGCCTTCTTTGTATTGAAAGTCGCTATCTAATATTATAGACAGTTATAA